>NC_081405.1:501883929-502126429 GCF_030272615.1 Cryptomeria japonica | reverse complement strand
ATATGAAAACTGCAAGAATTGTAAACAAGGATTAACCTTTATTAAGAATTGTAAAGAAAGATGAACCTTTATTAAGTGTTCGATGCTAATCTTAATGATACAACAGTATGAAGGAGGACAAAGGTAGGGAAATTTTTGACAAGAGGGAAGTGTAAAGGAAGAAGGAAGGAGACACCTTGAAGAACACTGTATGTATTATGGTTTGATAAAATAAATAAAATTTTGTGTTTTGGAACTTGTTAATTGCAAATTTCCATGACATTCACGTTTCATGCACTGTTTCAACTTTCTTCTCATCAAGCAAATAGATTAAAAATGTCTAATAAAGGAATGGAGGGTGAAGTGTAATGAATTAATTTTTTTTTGTGCCAAGTTAGAGAAATGGCCATGAAGAATGAGGAGAGTTTGAATTGTTTTTCTCTAAACTATCCAAAACCCTCAGTTTTGGGTCAATCACAAGGGTTTGTTAATATCCATTGATATAGTCATTGAAAACTTCTCAAATTATGGATTCATATTGTAAACTCAAGTATCTTTCATATTGAATTGGTCTTATGTTGAATGGTTGTACAAATGTCAAGAAAACTAGTGCCCTAGCAGACTAAGATAGAGTTTTCCATGTTTTGGGATAGCAAACCATATTGTTTTGTTGAGTGATGTCCAATCGATTGAAATAGGATTGTGTTGATTAAATAAGGTTGGAACAACTCTAAATAACCTTCCCCAGTATGATGGACATTGATCTTAAGGTGTTGAGGCACTAAAAATGGCATGAGTACAGTGTTTATGGGTTGAAAACTATGTTTCAAGATCTAATATGTTTGAGACAGTATCAAGTATGATGTGTTTTAGGTGCTCAAAGTGATAAGCCAAGAAAGTTTCAATCTATTTGTTTGATCATGACATCCACAATGAATGGTAGTTTGGGTTCCTTATTTTGGAGTTTTGGAAAATATAAGTGTTTATGGTGAAAATGGATAACAATAAACAACAATATTGAAAGGCTAAAATGAATCCAACCACTAAACCCTAGCCTAACAATGAACAAAGATCCACCATAACATATGAAGATTACCTAAGACAATGCAAAAATAACTCAAAATCACAAAGATTATACCATCACATGTCCAATAGGGTTTTGATCTCCATTCTTCCTATCTCCATTGATCTTGTTTGATATACTTGCTCTCAGATTTTTGTATGCACAAGAGCTCAACAAAGAATGGAATGTGGTTGCAAGTAGGATCTTAGTGTAGCCAAGTTGCATGAAAGATCATTAGCATGAGTGATTAGGGTTTGACAATGAAGAAAGCATCTTCTTAAATAGAAGACACAATATGAAATGGAGGGTTAAGATTGAGAGGTGTAAAAAGAGAGGTCGGCTAGGATTAGAGGGTAGGTAAAAGAAATAATAAAATAATGAAAGAGGTAGGTAGTGTAGGAAATAAGAGATGAATGACATGTGTCATGTGTAAAAAAAGCTAATGAATTAATTAAATAAATAAAGATTTATTTAATTAATAGAAGAAGTAGGACAATTAGATAAATAAAATATTTATTTAATTTAGGAAAGGGTTAATTTAAATAAATAAATGTATTTATTTAAATGAGAAATAAGGCTAGAAGAGGATAAATGAATTAATTAAATAAATAAAATTTTATTTAATTAATAGAAGAATTAGGCTTAGATAATTAAATAAATAAAATATTTATTTAATTAGACATGACAATTTTGAGTGTCTACATTTTGCCCCTCTTTGAGACAATGCGGCTTGTCGCGTTGTTTCAAAGAAGATAAGATGAACTGATACAGAGTTGCCCCAGTATGGGAATAATATGCCCCCTCGAGAGATTGGATGAAAATGTCTGAAAAGATTGCAGACAATCTCTCGATAAGAAAGACGGGATAGAATAGGTTGACCGAATAAAGTGACAAAGTCACAGGATGAAGAATACTGACTCGAGAAATGAATGCGAGGGCTAGGGTAGGCTATAAGATAGACCACGGGCAAAAGACATCCTCATTGTCATCCACACCCTTACAAGATCACAGTGCAGAGTGAAAAAAGAGCAGCAGCAGTCAGCAGCGATGGCTTTCATTCATAGATTCGACCACGTTCGCCGATTCCAGCGACCAGCAGATGCAGGAGAGCCGGTAAGTACCCGAAAACCTCCTCGTACTTTCACGCATTTCAAGTTTTGTCATTAATGCATGTTAGGTAGCAATAAATGCGCTAGGAATAGGGTAGTTAAAAAGTGCAAAAATGCGCAACCGCGTCTGTGTCAGTGCCAGGTGTGTCTATGTCCAATAGGCCCGTCTGTGTCGGTTCCAGGTGCATCTGTGCCTGGGACCGCGTTTGTGCGAAATGCGGACGCGTTTAGGAATTTGAGACACGTTTGTGTAATGTAGGGACGTTTGTGTTCTCTGGTCGCGTTTGTGCATGATATAGGCACGTATGTGTTCAGGAAATGCGTCTATGTTGCAGAAGCGCGTTTATGCAGTATATAAGTGCGTTTAGGAGTGTAAAGTGCGTTTGTGTGTCAAAATGCATAGGTTGAGTCTTTTTAGGTCAAATCGGCAGTTTTGTGAGGAACATACGCTGTCGATTGGATAAGCTGCTGAGAGGATACACTCAAACAGGTCCTCTAGGATGACTAGGATAGATCAAGGCACTTTGTGATGAACAGGGAGCACCAAGATAGGCAGCACTTTGTGATGAACAGGGAGAGGCAGCTTGTTGACAGGGTATGCAGACAGTTCGGCCGGATCTAGAGGATGCCGCGAGGCTCGGGCATGTATGCCCGTACAGTCAGAGATCAGGTACAGTTCGGGCCGCTGTTATCATATGATCAAGCCGTGACACAGCTGACAGAGATGATGCTATTACCATGGGACATGTGGCCGGAGGTAGAGGATGCAGGGATGGACGCAGAGTACTCTGCATATTGGGCAAAGCATCCATTTCCGAGGTTGACAGATCCGGGAGAGCCACTGGAGGGAGAGGGTGGAGGGGATGATGATGATGGTGGAGGGGATGGAGGTAGGGGCCGGCGTAGGCGGAGGGGAGTAGTGGGGGAGAGGCGAGTAGCACCTTGGAGGGAGGGAGGACAGGAGAGAGCAGCTCAGGTGGTGAGGGGTCGAGGTGGATTGCCCCTACAGGTACCAGCAGCACAGGGTCCTAGAGCACAGGGACCTAGACAGGTGCAGGGACAGGAGCAGGTGTAGGGATAGGTACCTATGCAGGCACCTAGATAGGTACAGGGAGAGGCACAGGTACAGGCACCTGCAGAGGAGGAGCCATAGGCAGAGGTTGAGGGTGGAGATCCTGAGGAGGATGAGCTATTAGAGCTGAGAGAGATCTGCCAGGGCCAGGCAGACGAGATTGTTGATTTGGTTCGGGAGAGAGATCGCCTCAAGATCAGGCTCAGGGACATAGAGCGGGAGAGAGACCAGGCCATCCAGAGATATACTGAGGCCGAGACAGCTCTGAGGGCAGGGAGGCGGGTAGTAGAGGATGCAGGGGCAGGCTACGCATATGTGCTGCGAGCCGGAGAGGAGATCGCCTACTGGAGGGATCTGTACTATGGTGTCGTGCCAGCGGATCAGCGGGCAAGGAGCTTCCATAGATCATTGCGCACAGCGACGGCTATGGGAGGGAGTCGTAGGAGGCAGGCATCCAGCGGTGGGGTCATGGGTCCTCCACCACCACCAGACAGGCAGGGGGATCCTGGAGCGGGACCATCTAGAGCTCAGACTCCGTCGAGGCCAGGCGGCTCCGAGGGAGGGAGTTCATCATAGCCATAGAGGGCTCCCCTTTGTATCAGTATATGTACCATTTTTTGTATTGTAGACACCTGCGGGTGATTTTGTAGCCATATGATTCTTTTGACATCATTGTATCATGACACTTTTTGATTATATATGAGAGATGATCCATTTTTGCGGCAGCTATATGCATGTGTACCTTATGTGATGAAAAGTTCTTATGTGATACATGTTTATGATATGGATGCTTATATGATGCAATGCAATATATTTTTGTTCTTTTATGTTGTATATGTGATGCCTGATGCAAATGTGAATGTATGTAATGCAAATGAATATGATAATGCAAATGATTATTTACATAATGAAAATGTGAGATGTGCTAACATGTGTTGTATGCAGGATGTGATGCAATTGTGATATCTATATGTATATATGAAATGCTTATATGTTGTGATGTAGGTGTAACTATATGAAATGCAAATGTTTTTGGTGTGTCATCATACTCAGTCATGTGATAGTGGGCTACGCAGACTCGAGAAGGACAATGGACGTCAATCAAGAAAGGGGGATGGAAGACAAAAGATATGAACGTGAAAGAGCTTCTTGTGCGTTATCATCATTGAGCTTTTATTATGGCAGAATAGGTTATGACAATCGAGGCATTTGTTCGGCCCAGAAAGTCATTGTACCTGTTTGCATGGAGATAAGACAGTCACAAACAAGGAATGCCCCAGTTCATACTAGACTCATAGTGTCCTCATATCCTTGGACAAGTCATAGCATTACTAAAAGAAAGTCCATAGACAGCAAATGCAAATAGGTGACGATGCCCCATCCTCGCCTTTCTAGTCAAAGACATCCTGGAGATAGAATCTCTAGTCAAAGACATCCTGGAAAAGCTAAAAGACATGTCACCAAAAAGATAAAATCAAAAGAAAACCAAGACTCGACACCAACATCCACTGTAGTCTTCAAGTTTAGTGTCTCTTGTCACTTGTATAAGTCATATTTGATTGTGGTCACAATGTTCACTTTCACAAAAAGGATAGATAGCACTGAACCATATGTTGTTTGAGTCTGTTGAAAGATTTGATTTTGTTGAAGCTCATTGTTGCTGCTGTGTCTCATCTGAAACTGACTGAATCCATGAAACTGATACTTTATTGTGGAGAAGATGGACCTTTATTGCGGATCTTCGATGCAGATGTTGCTTTATTGCGAATTGTGTGTGAATAGAATTGAAGAAAGCTAGAAGAAACTGTACTCCTCGAAACATGTGATGTTCTCAGTTCCACACCCATCACTAGACGTAGGAATTGGCCGCAGTCATAGATAGGATCCGATTTATTATGGATGGAAAGGAAGTGAAAAGGGAGGGTTATGGATAGCTAACCAATCTTAGGTAGATCAATAACAAGCCATGATGGGAATGGGTAAGTTTATTATGAGTGAATTGGTCATGAGTGTGTGCAATGTGAAAGGATGAAAGTGAATCCTGAAGGAGGGAGGAGCAAAGTCTCTACGTATGGCGCTGGTGACCCAGTTTTCACCATGGTACTTGCCCAGGGCGCCACCGAAGTGGTTTTCATCGTTGGACGAAATTATTTCTCTTTACTTTTTTTGGATTTTTTCAATTTTTTTGTTGTCACAAGGCGCCTGTTTGCCAGGTTTTCACCATGTAACGATTTTTTTGTTTTATAGTTTTTTTGTATTTTTGAAATTTTTTGATTTTTTTGTATTTTTGAATTAGGATGTTCCGAAGAGCTTATGTGTAGAACCTACGAAGGTGCATGCTGTTGATAGGATCCTCTAAGGGTTCACCTTCTGAGTTGAGAGCTAATATGCCCCAGATCCATATACCGCTATGATGATGTAAGGACCAAGCCAGTTTGGTTCGAACTTGCCCTTCTTATCTCTGTCTTGCTGATTCTTGGGGTTCTCTCTGAGTACTAAGTCACCTACCTCAAATGCGCGAGGCTTGACTTTGTGATTGTAACTACGACTCATTCGTTGTTGGTAAGCCTTGAGATGATTAAAAGCAGTGTGCCTTCGTTCCTCCAGTAGTTCTAGTTCTTGTAAGCGAGAGACCCTGTAGTCTTCATCGTTGATTATGTTTCTTAAGGAGACCCGTAAAGAAGGTAGCTTGACCTCAATAGGCAAGATGGCTTCAGAGCCGTTGACAAGTGAGTAAGGTGTAGCTCCTGTAGGTGTGCGGACACTTGTACGATAGGCCCAGAGTGCAGGATTGAGTTGGATATGCCAGTTGCGGCCAGCGTCGTCGACTGTCTTTTTAAGGATTTTGAGAATTGTTTTATTAGACACCTCAGCTTGGCCATTACCTTGGGGGTAATATGGTGTGGAGAAATGATGGGAGATATGGAAGCTCTCACAGAGTTCACGAACATCCTGATTTTTGAAAGGACGCCCGTTATCAGTAATAATAGAAGTAGGAATCCCGTATCGGCAAATGATGTAGTTCAGGATGAAAGTAGCGATTTGTTTCCCAGTAACTTGTGTGAGAGGCACGGCTTCAATCCACTTTGTGAAATACTCTGTGGCTGTGATAATGAATTTATGTCCATTGGAAGAAGGAGGGTGAATCTTACCTATGAGATCGAGTCCCCACTGACAAAAGGGCCAAGGAGAGGCAAGTGGTTGTAGTTCCTGTGCTGGTGCATGTATGAGGTCTCCATGAATTTGACACTGCTTACACTTCTTGACAAACTGATATGCATCTTTTTCCATAGTAGGCCAGTAGTATCCAGTCCTGATGAGTTTCTTGGCCAAGGTAGGACCACTAGTGTGTGGACCACATATCCCTTCGTGCACTTCTCGTAACGCAATCTGAGCTTCGTCACTCTCTAAACATCTAAGAAGGGTGCCATCTAGACCTCGTCGGTATAGGATATCTGCTAAAATGACGTATCGAGAGGATTGGTGAATGAAAGTGCAGCGTTGATTGTTCGATAGATCGGGAGGTAAGATATTGTCGCGAAGGTATGTGAATATGGAACCATATAACTGGGATTCAGGACCAACAACACATATCATTTCCGTAGGAGTGATCTCATATGAAGGAATCAGCAGGTTGTCTACCAGGAACTCATAGCAGACCTCATTTTGCGGTAGATCAATGAGCGAAGCAATTGTAGCCATGGCATCTGCAGCGCGATTCTGTTCTCTTGGTATCTGCTCAAACTCTATCTTTGCGAAGTGCTATTTCAGATCATCGACCAATTGTTTGTAAGGCATTAGCTTTTCATCTTTTGTTTGATAATCATCAGTTGCCTGACGGATGACAAGTTGAGAATCCCCAAAAACACGAAGTTCTTGGATCTTCCATTGAACTGCAATTCTTAACCCAGTAGTTAATGCCTCATATTCCGCTATATTGTTGGTGCAAGGAAATGATAAGCGGTATGACTTTGGTATAGAATCGCCTTGAGGAGTTATAAAGAGTATACCCGCTCTTGCCCCATGCTGTGTATATGAGCCGTCAAAGTATAATTGCCATGGCTTTGCAGGTGATATTGTTAGAATGGACTCATCTGGAAATTCTGACTGTAGAGGAACATCATCTATCATGGGAGCATCTGCCAGTTGATTTGCAATTGCTTGTCCTTTTATAGCTTTTCTGTCCACGTATTCAATGTCGAATTCACTCAAAATCATTACCCACTTGGCCAGCCGCCCAGTAAGTGTAGCTTTGTTGAGAAGATATTTTAGTGGATCAATTCGGGCAATCAGCTTAGTCTTGTGAGTGAGCATGTAATGTCGCAACTTTTGTGAAGCAAAGACCACAGCGAGACATGCACGCTCGATTGGTGTGTAGTTTAGCTCATATCCCACCAATGTGCGACTGATATAGTAGACTGCTTTTTCCTTGCCGTCAGGTATTTGTTGTGCTAGGAGTGCCCCCAGTGCTGTCGGAGTAGCTGATATGTAAAGTAGCAATGGTTGATCGGGAATTGGTGGCATCAAAACTAGCGAGTTCAAAAGATAGTTTTTGAGGGCCTGAAAAGCCTGTTGACAGTTCTCGTCCCATTTGAACTTGATGTTTTTGTGTAGCAGGTGCTGGAAAGGGTTACACTTATCTGCAAGTTGTGCTATGAATCTTCGTATGGACTGGAGTCTCCCTTGTAAAGATCGAAGTTGACTGATATTCTTGGGTGGCGGCATGTCCAAGATAGCCTTGACTTTTGCTGGATCAGCTTCTATTCCTCTTTTAGACACAATGAATCCTAGGAGCTTCCCGGAGGTTACTCCAAAGACACATTTCTTAGGATTTAACCTTACCTTGTATTTTTCTAGCCGATTAAAGACAACTGAAAGTATGTCCAAGTGTGTGTCTCTATCTATTGATTTTCCCAAAAGATCGTCAACATAATCTTCCACGGTTATGTGCATGAGATCATGAAAGATAGTAGTCATCACTCGTTGATACGTGGCACCTGCATTTTTCAGCCCAAAGGGCATGACATTCCAACAAAATGTTCCCCATGGACAAGTGAATGATGTTTTATGTTGATCTTCAGGTGCAATCCTGATTTGATTATATCCAGAAAATCCGTCCATTAAAGATAACATCTCATGGCCTGCTGTGAGATCAACAATTAAGTCAATGTTTGGTAATGGGAAATCATCCTTTGGACAAGCCTTGTTGATATCTCTGAAGTCTGTACATATTCGGATGCTGCGATCCGGTTTGCTGACAGGTACCAAATTGGAAATCCATTCGGGATAATCAATTGGGCGTATGAATCCGACATCCAGTAATTTCTCCGGCTCTGCCTTGACTAGCAATGCCACTTGTGGATGCATTTTCCTCAATTTCTATTTTACTGGTTTTGCCCCCGGTTTGACTGTCAAATGTAAATCTGGGTCTAGCCCAGGCATATCCGCGTAAGACCATGCGAAGTTGATTTGTCGTCCCTTAAAGAAGCTTATGAATTTTGCTCTCTCGGCCTCTGTCAATGATTTAGCCAAAAATATGTTGTGTGGAACCTCTACTGTACCAATGTTTGTCTTTATAGTCTCCTCTACCAACATGGATGATTTTTCCTCGTATGATGCTAGGAGAATGTCGAGCCTTCTATCTTCGGGCACCTCAGAGAGGTTTTCACCCTCAGATACGTCCTTTCTTTTTACTTTTTTGGAGTCAGATAGTGCCACAGTGTGGTTTTCGCCATAAGACCCTTGTTTTGTTTTTATTTTCACATTTTTGCGACTAGAAGGCCCGACACCCTCACCAAAGTATGTTATGTTGTTGAGCTCTATGGCGTATCCTGCTTTGTGATCTCCAGGGGGAAGATCATCTCGAATGCCAAGGTAGTCGATAATAGCTTCGTCATTTTGAAATGTATCAAATTGTGCTGGTCCTTCATGATCCCAGTCAATGAGTTGAGGATGAACAAGGGGAAGGTCATTAGTGTTTTCAGAATTTGTTGGACGAAGAGTGAAGATGTGGTTATATTTAGGTATGTCAAGGTAATCGTCAAGGTCATCGATGGCACTCTCCTCATCAGTTTCAATCGTGAGCGAATCCAAATTGTCATCACTAGTAGCGCCTTCTGGGACAGGTGTCCTCATCCTATGTGATTTTGACCTAGGACCTTGAAACGAAGCTTGTGCGGGATCCTTATGGGTTGGTTCTTGACCAACTCTGAACTTTTTGTAAAATTCCTCCTCCTCTATAGGTTCATCTGGCTCTCTGAATGTCTCATTGAGCTCATAGTCACTGGAGGATTTGTCTGAACCCCATTCCCACTCATTGGAGTTTGTGGAATAGTAATCCTCTTGTTGGACTTTGGCAACTTTAATTCGCCGTACCTCTTTTGTTCTTTTATGGTGTAGTCTGGGATTCAGAAAACCAAGCCCTTTGGAGCGTTCCCTTCTTGTAGTTAGCTCAGGTTGTAAGGGCTCCATGACACCTTCTTTGCGTAGTCCGAGAGGGCTTTTTCCATCATACCCGAATCTTTGCAGAATTTTGAAGCCTTTGTCATAGTTCTCACAGGGTATAATAATCTGATCATGTGTGTCCTCTTCAACGTCCTTATAGAGCATTTTATATAAATTTTCTTCTTCTAGTTCACCCCATTTTTGAAAGATGGTAGGATCCCATTTGAGTATCATGATGGAGATTTTCTTGTTAGGATGCGGCCTCCCATATTCCTTGGGAGAGCTCATGACTTGTCGTAAAAACATTGTTTGATTCAAAGTGTATTCTCCCATGCCTTTGTCTTGAAACTTGGCTCTAAGTTCACCTTGTTTGGATGTCGAGGGCTTTAATGACTCAGGATCAATATATGTTGAAGAAGGAGTAGCCTCATGATTGCTGGGAATGATAGTCTCAGTATGTGATCTCAAGTTATTACAATATATGAATGGATTTGGATCGCCATTGACCATTACCTCGACTCCATTGTGAGGGAACTTTATGCATTGATGGTATGTTGATGGGACTGCCCTCATTTCATGAATCCACGGACGTCCTAGCAATATGTTATACATGAGATCTAGATCTAGGACTTGACAAACCACATCCTTTGTGACTGACCCTATTCTTAGTGGTAAGATGACCATGCCCTTGGACGAGCTCTCTTCATCATCATAAGCCTTAATGGTGATTTGGTTTGTAGAATTCACAGCTTTGTTAGAATATCCCAATTGTCTGATAGTGCTCAATGTACAAATATTAAGACCTGCTCCTCCATCTATCAGGACTCATTTTATTCGATGTTTATGTATGAAGGCTTCAACATGTAGAGGTGCATTATGTGGCTGACTTATGGAGGCGTCATCGGCTTCTGTGAACGTAAGGGAATGTGGAACAGATAGGTATCCCACCATGGCTTGAAACTGGTCCACGTTCAGATCAGTAGGGACGGCAGTATCTCTCAAGATTTTGTCAAGGATAGCTTTATGTGCAGGAGATATACGTAAGAGCTCAAGAATAGAGATGAGTGCAAGTGTCTTCCCTAGTTGTTCTACAAGGTCGTACTCAGGCTTGGTTGATGAAAGATTGGTATTCTTAGTGGAGGCACCTGGCAATGTAATCTTACCTCGACGGGTTGTAACATGACATTCAGAGGTAGATTCAGACGAAGATCCCACACCTTTTAGGACGATCTTGGGTCTCTGAGAAGGATTCTCAGGATTTTTGTTTTTGATAGTAATGGTAGAAATATGATTGTCCATTGAGATGTGATTGATAGTAGAATCATAATTGTAAGGTGCTCTAGTGTAATTGGCTTGATCATCTGTGACTTTGCCCTTTCCTTTGTCATGTTTTGGGAATGGTTCCTTAAACACCTCATGCTCTTGATTAGATGAATGTCCCTCAATCTCTATATCACCTCTGTCAGTGAGATCTTGCACAATGTTTTTCAATCGATGGCAATTACTTATCTTGTGCCCCTTACTCTTATGAAACTCACAAAACTCATCGTCATTCCACCAATTTGGTTTTACCTTTGGTTCATAAGGAGGAAAGTCTGGAACTGTAATCACTTTGTTTGCCACAAGTTTTTTAAATACTGATTCAAGTGGTTCCCCCAATGGAGTGTACTTCCTTCTTGGTTTAGAAGTTGTTTGATTATTCACCTGATTGTTGGTAGAACTTGATCCAGAAAAGACAAACTTTGGTCTCACTGTATTGGCATCAACAACACCATCATTAACTGTATTCTTGTTCTTGTTCCAAAATTTTGGTTTGTCCTTTCCTTTAGAGTCCTCTTTGTTTTCTTTGAATAGTTTGATAACTCCTTGTTCAATTAAGACCTTTTCTGTTGCTAGGCCCTTTTCAATGACATCCTTGAATGTAGACAAACAAGCTTTTCTGAGATCATAGCCAATAGCCTTATTAATGTTTTGTGTGAACATCTCCACCATTTGTTTCTGCGGGATTTCACAAGAGCATCTGCTAGCTAAGTTTCTCCATCTCTATAAAAATGTTGCGAAAGATTCTCCTTCCTTTTGTTTAGTATTGCACAAGGTAGTAACTGAGACATCTATTTCAATGTTGTAAGAGAAATGCTGAATGAATGCCTCTGCTAAGTCGCCCCATGACTTAATACCAGGAGGTAATTGAGAAAACCATTCCATAGCTTGATCTCCTAAGCTCTGTGGGAACAACCTCATTAAGTATGTTTCTTCTGCCGCTACCTCAATGCAAGCTGTGAAGAATTGTCTTATGTGTGCCTTGGGGTCTCCTCTCCCTCTATATTTGTCAAATTTTGGTGTCACAAAGTGTGGAGGAAATGGAGGCATTGGAATGCTCTTATCAAAGGGATAAGGGCATATATCTGTCATAGTGTATGTAGGTTTTGATGTACTCATGTCCTCCACTTTCTTTTGTAAATCTCTTATTTGTTGCTCCAAATTATTTTTGGGAGGAGATTGATTTCTTGTAGCATACCCCATGTTTGAAACACCCATTTGAGGAGGAGCTTGTTGCATATATGGATGATACTGATCGTAGACATGTCCATATGGAGGTCTATATTGTTGCGTCATGTATGGAGCACTTGGCATAACTTCTTGTTGGGGAACCCCATATCTGTTTTGTGTGTATAAACCATATTCAATAGGCCTTTCATTTTCCATTGTGTTGCCCCCAATTTTGACATGAGGTCTCCTTGTGTCAAAATTTTGAGGATGTCCTTGAGTATCCACTTGTCTTGATTGACCCATATCTTGAGCATGTGTTTGAGCATAGGGCCTCCATGATGGTCTTTGAGTGTAAGTATCATATGTTTGAGCTTGTGTATGTGGGATTGCTGGCTTTTGAAGCAAAGCTGATGGTGACTCCGGCATCATGTTATTCGGTCCTCTATTTCCTCCACTATTTGGTCTCCTTTGATCCATGTTGGGTTGAGTTTGTTGTGAGGGTCGACTTTCCATAAGTTGAGATAAGTCAAAATCATGCGGTATTTTAGCTCCACTATGTGCCATCATGTTTAGAAAGTATTGTCGATCTCTCCTCATTATCTCTTCAACCAATCTATTGAATTGAGGATTCATTATGGATTCTTCCATGTCTGCTGATAGTATTGAAGAGTTGTCCACGGTGTCATTGTGTGTAGCATTGTTGTTTATAGTGTTTGCGCTTTCCACATTTGGATTGTGTCTATAAACATTCATGTCTGGTAATGTAGTGTGCTCAGGATTGTAGAATAGATCATTGTCATACTCATAAGAACTCATGTTTACGGATTCTTGAGCTTCTTTAGCTATTCTCCTAGATTTTTAAAGGCGGGTTTCAACCATGAACTAGGTGTTAGACCAAGATGTGAGAAACTAGATGAAAAATGATGAGAGTATGGAAGACCAAGAGTTGTATGGAGTGTAAATGAATCTTGGGGTGTACTTGCAATGTCCAAAGTGTAAGACCAAGTATGTAAGTAGTAGAGTAGGTGTGACTTCCAAAGAGAGGATAGTTTCTCTTGATGAGGTAAGCTGACCTTGACTCTAAGTAAGACCAAATGAGACCCAAAGGTAAGAAACCTTGATGAGGGACCACTTAGCAAAGTGTAGTAGTATGTAGTGTGTTGACAAAGTATGATGAGGACAAGCAAGTGACCTTTTTGACTCAAGTTTTTAGACAAGTGCGAATGTAAAATGAGGTATGAAGCAATGATGGACTATGTGAAACCTTAGAACAGGCTGAATGCTAGATGAAACCTGAAGAGACAACCTAAGAAGCTCAAATATGCCGAAACTGATTTTCTTTGTTTGCTTGACTGTTAAAGTTTTCAAATCCTGACACAGACGCCTCTGTATACTTCACAGACGTGTTTTCCAGACACAGACGCTACTCTGTTTGACGCAGACGCTGATAAAAACACAAACGCTATTCTATACTTCACAGACGCGCTTATCTGACGCAGACGCGGTTTGAACAGACACAGACGCGTTTCTGTAACCTTAGTGCAATTTTTCCTATCTGTAAAGTTGTTTTGTTGTGACCAAATATGATTGTTCGACTGTTTTTCGTGACAAGAGGACACAATGTTGATGACTCAATGTTTGCAAACTGTTTAGACTCCAAAAGTGTGTTGTTTGATGTAAAAAGTTTTTTGCATACACTTGAAGACACAAAAGACACAATGTTTTGCTGTTTTGTCTTGAATGTTTGAGTGTTTAGCATAAGACAAGCACAAATCTTAGGGCTGGCCAAGACAATAGTTGTTGATCCCACATAGGGTTTTACCCCCGAGGCTACGCTATTCAGAGCGGATACTTAGATGCTTGACCTCACTGGCTCCACCCTTGGCACTCACTTCTCGGGTCAGCCAAGCATCAGTCCCCATGAAAACTCCCCATGGCGAACTTTGTATCTCTACTAAGAACCGTATGTGTGTGGGCCGCTACCAGAGGTCCGACCTCCTGCCTTAACAACTAGAAGGATTTGGGCTTCTAAAACAAAAAGGTGCTAGTAAGGGCATCTGCTCGTGTGGCCATACATGCGGCACTTTCAGCTCTATAAATACAGAAGGCTCCCAGCCGGTAGGGGTTACGCCCTACAAATGATCAAATAAATTTGATCAAACGGGTTTATGGGGAGACATAGTGTCGGTATGAACTAATCAGCACACGTTATTCATAGTTTTCACCATGAATACATTTGATTATAGTGGTTTGGATGAGGTGGGTTTTCCTCGCTACCACTTGGGTCATCCTCTTCTCACTAGTAGTCCTAATGACCACATGGGAAGACAGGCCCTCTAAAGATTAAACAAAAAGAGCCTATTGCTCAAGACACAAAAGACAATGATTCAATTTTAGTGCACCAATGGA
The DNA here is from genome assembly GCF_030272615.1 of Cryptomeria japonica. NCBI lineage: Eukaryota > Viridiplantae > Streptophyta > Pinopsida > Cupressales > Cupressaceae > Cryptomeria > Cryptomeria japonica. The sequence continues at coordinate 502,111,863 of NC_081405.1, read as the reverse complement.
AGTGTTTGCTAAGCTATGAAAACAAGGCACACAATCAAAATTACAAAACCCTAGCTAAGGCCCTGCAATAAAATTGTTAGTAGTTTGGGTTGTTTCAAATGATAACCCCTTCCTGCAAGCACACAAGTTAGGTAAATTTTAGAAAACCCAAAAAGACTTTGTGAAAAGGGGCCTTCAACAAAAACGTTTTTGCCTCCAAAGCATGCTGCACAAACCAGGTTAGCTAGATCTGCAAGGGTTAGCCGAAAATAAACTAGATCTGAAACCCTAAATACAAAATCCGAAAATCCGAATCAAAGAAAATTGAAAAATTTACAAAATAGAATGCACAAACATCTCTATACCAGACACAGACACGTCTGTATTACACAGACGCTGTTCTGTGATTCACAGACGCGGTCAGAGGTCACAGACGCCTCTCCCGAACGCAGACGCGATAATGTCAATCACAGACGCGGTTTTACTTCACAGGCGTGGTTCCAAAAACCTGCAAAAATAAAATCTGGCAAAAACACAGGCACGATTCACGATATCACAGACGCTTCTAAAACACAAAAACGCGATCCGAACACTCGCAGACGCGGAAAAACCTAAAATGTCGTCGAAAAATTGTCTGATCTGCAACTTCAAAAATGTCAAATCTGCAACAAAAATGTTAAATGCAAAGGGACAAGAGTCCCACCGGGTGTGCCAAAATGTTTATGGTGAAAATGGATAACAATAAACAACAATATTGAAAGGCTAAAATGAATCCAACCACTAAACCCTAGCCTAACAATGAACAAAGATCCACCATAACATATGAAGATTACCTAAGACAATGCAAAAATAACTCAAAATCACAAAGATTATACCATCACATTTCCAATAGGGTTTTGATCTCCATTCTTCCTATCTCCATTGATCTTGTTTGATATACTTGCTCTCAGATTTTTGTATGCACAAGAGCTCAACAAAGAATGGAATGTGGTTGCAAGTAGGATCTTAGTGTAGCCAAGTTGCATGAAAGATCATTAGCATGAGTGATTAGGGTTTGACAATGAAGAAAGCATCTTCTTAAATAGAAGACACAATATGAAATGGAGGGTTAAGATTGAGAGGTGTAAAAAGAGAGGTCGGCTAGGATTAGAGGGTAGGTAAAAGAAATAATAAAATAATGAAAGAGGTAGGTAGTGTAGGAAATAAGAGATGAATGACATGTGTCATGTGTAAAAAAAGCTAATGAATTAATTAAATAAATAAAGATTTATTTAATTAATAGAAGAAGTAGGACAATTAGATAAATAAAATATTTATTTAATTTAGGAAAGGGTTAATTTAAATAAATAAATGTATTTATTTAAATGAGAAATAAGGCTAGAAGAGGATAAATGAATTAATTAAATAAATAAAAATTTATTTAATTAATAGAAGAATTAGGCTTAGATAATTAAATAAATAAAATATTTATTTAATTAGACATGACAATTTTGAGTGTCTACAATAAGGATTCTATGAGTAAGTGTAGATTGTGAGTACTTGGGCAGTTGGAGCAGACATTAATGAGATGAGGATAGTGAAAGAACACTCTTGGAGGACAAGGGTAAGTATATGTTAAGGTATGATGGTTGAAATACTTGGTATTTTCACAATGTTAAGGATAACATGGAGTTGCTTGAACATGTAACTTGTCTTGTTGGAAGTTGAGCTCAAGTAGAATGTGATGAGCTTTAAAAGGAGAGAGTATCATATAGTGAGAGGTGAGTTGACAGTGAAGAACAAATGACAGTGTGAAGCTCTCAAAAATTATAAGTGTAGAAGTGAGAGGTTGATCCAAGTCAAGGATCGAGAAAAATGATGTGTTGGGGGTTTGTTGATAGTGAGTGAAGGGATGTGTAAGGGGGTTTGTTTCCCTAAGGTATGAATGATTAGTCATGAAGAGCATCAACTAGATCCCTCTACATCAACTACATAATAAATTTATGATCAATAACTCTAGCATTAAAAAAGCAAGTTCACAAGTACAAAGAAGGAGTAGTTTTAATGTATAGAACATGGTCATCACCTGAACTATCTGCAATACCTTGATCATGGCCACCAGGTTGATGAGGACGCATAAAATCTTGTAAAAAAAACACGTACATATTTTAGTTAATGACATAAAAGAGAATAAAATATAAGCCATTATTGAACTTTTGTTATAATTAAAGCTTTCATTACTTCTTACTTGCAAGTTTTGTGTTGTCCGCATCAATTGTTGCACCCTCTCTTTTATCTCATCAGTCTGAGGGTTCATGGATGCCAAAGTAAGCATCTCTCTATTAATATTTTTTAATAGTTTTTCATCATTTCTATAGGGTTTGTGGTAAATGTGATGTCATCATCGCATAATACTACTGAGTCTGCATCCCTATAGAGGTGTTGAGGTACTGCAGGTCCCTTCCCCTTTCCCTGAACACCCGTTTCTGACAAGAATATTATTAACACTATCAAAATTACTCCAAAACACTCAATAAAATAACATAATAATGTAACAGTTTGCTTCTATCTAATTTGTACAATTACAATGAGATTTACTTGCTTGATAGAAGTGTCAGGACCTACATCCCTGTCTGTGCTATTTGATGGATCCATGTCACCTTGTGACAAAGAAAAAATATAAAAAATGTTAGCAAAATGAAACTAATAGACTTAGCAAAAAAACTTAATAAGAAAATGGTATATTGGAGTCATTAATTGGAGGTTGGTTTAAATGGCATATAGTACATACCACCCCCATGATAGTAACTTTGTTTGAATCTATATGATTCAAATTGTAATCGATTAGCAACTCTTCCCCTATACTTATTGATTTTATCGCACATACAAATACACGATTTCCCTCACATACCTCAAATATGCAATTGGGTTGCTTATTAATTGACCTAGGTCGTGTACTATTTATAAAAATTGAAATATTCCCTATTGCTTTTGGCCTTCCATCAACGTATATAGCCACTCATTTAGTTTGGTCATTGGGTATGTGCACCAAGTTGTGGTACCAAAAGGGGGTCTTAAGATGCCACTTTTTTTTTTCTGAAATCAACAAAGTTTGAACTTCAACGACAAATTGAAGATAGTTACACTCCAAATTTGAAGATGCAACAAGAACAAGAGTCAGAGTGCTTTGAGTCTACTTTCTAAACTACTAATTTTTTTTTAAAATGGTAGAGATTAAGAGCTTCAAAAAGGGGGGCCACAAAAAGTGGTCATGTTTTTATGCAAAAAACATAACATAGCGTCTGTTGTGGCCCCCCTAAAATGTTAACTTTTTTTTTGAATTTTTAAAATCACTTCAGTGAGAAATTAGCTAACACCTTGTAGTTTATGCCCGAATTTTTAGCTAATTTTTTAATGAGTATATGATTTTTTACTAATTTTCGAAGTGGACACATCCTGAAAAATAGAAATTTGAGCGTGCTCCCCCCTAAAATCATTGAAAACAAATAAAAAATTAAAACTTTTTTTTTTAAATTGTGTAGAATGGAGTCTAGTTTCTAAAAATGTAATTTTTTTCAAAATCTAATGAACGTGTAAAAATCTATACCCAAAATAGTGCATGTTGGTTTTTGACAAAAAACGGATACACTAACAAAAGAAATTATAGATGAAAGACTTAACGAAATCAAAATTTGAAATAAATTACATTTTTGGATAGCTAAGAGGGAGCTCAAGATTACCACAATATTTTTTTTAACTTCATTGAAACACGTGCAAACCTAACAGAGAGCACGACCAAAAATATGTCAAAATTTTCAATGTTCTAACAAAAACATGTCTCTAGCCTAAAATGGTCATCCAAGCCTTTGGGTTGGATGCCCAAGGCAAATCCAAACCATAGGTTTGGTGTTTCCTAAAGCGAGCCATTTGGCGCTCGCCAAATATGGTGAGCACCCTATTTGGCGTGCACCAAATGTGATGAATGGATATTCCATTTGGCGCACACCAAATGTAGTCCATATTCCACATTTGGCGCATGCCAAATAAGGATGAAGAGGGAGATAGCTCGAGGGATAGCAGAATAAAGGAATTGTGAGAGATAGAAAGGGGAGGGACAAATAAGAGTATGTATCTATAAGAATGAAGAGCTCGAGAAGAGGTAAGGGGAGAGAGAGAATATGAGATCTAGTTCATAGAGAGAGATGGAACTACGAGGGAAGGCAGAGGTGAGATGGGGGTTTCTATGTACACATTTGGCACTCTCCCTATTTGGCACGCGCCAAATTTGGAATAGATACAAACTCTTCTTTGTCCCTTCCCTCTCTAGCTCTCACCTCTTTCCCTCAGTTTTTTCCTCACTCCCTCCTCTCTAGGTCCTAAGGGGTCATAGGACACCATATGATCCCTTAGGATACAAAATGACCCCTAACAACACCTAAGGGGTCATAGGACACCATATGACCCCTTAGGTGTCGTTATGGGTTGTATGGTAAGTTATATGGTGTCCATACAACCCATAAAGACACCATATTGTGTCCTAAGGGGTCATATGGTGTCCTAAGAGGTCATAGGACACCATACAACCCATAACGACACCATATTGTGTCCTAAGGGGTCATAAGACACCATATGACCCCTTAGGACACCATACGACCCATAATGACACTATATTGTGTCCTAGGGGGTCATATGGTGTCTGAGGGGTCATAGGACACCATATGACCCGTTATGACACCATACGACCCATAACAAAACTGTATTGTGTCCTAGGGGATCATATGGTGTCCTAAGGGGTCATATGACCCCTTACGACACCATACTACCCATAACGACACATAAGGGCTCATATAGTGTCCTATGGCCCCATAGGACACCATATGACCCCTTAGGTGTCCATACGGTGTCTTTATGGGTCGTATGAGGTCCTAAGGGGTCATATGGTGTCCTAAGGGGTCATAAGACACCATATGACCCCTTAGGACACCATACGACCCATAACGACACCGTATTGTGTCCTAGGGGGTCATATGGTGTCCTAGGGGTCATAGGACACCATATGACCCATTACGACACCATATGACCCAAAATGACACCATATTGTGTCCTAGGGGGTCATATGGTGTCCTAAGGGGTCATAAAACACCATACTACCCATAACAACACATAAGGGGTCATATGGTGTCCTATGGCCCCATAGGACACCATATGACCCTTTAGGTGTCCATACGGTGTCGTTATGGGTCATATGGTGTCCGAAGGGGTCATAAGAAACCATATGACCCCTTATGACACCATACGACCCATAACAACGCCTAAGGGGCATATGGTGTCCTATGGCCCCATAGGACACCATATGACCCCTTAGCACCTAAGGGGTCACATGGTGTCCTAAGGGGTCCTAGGACACCATATGATCCATAATGACACCATATTGTGTCCTACGAGGTCATATGGTGTCCTAAGGGTTCATAAGACACCATATGACCCCTTAGGACACTGTATGACCCCCTAAGACAGCGTATTGTGTCCCAGGGGGTCATATGGTGTCCTAAGGGGTCATAGGACACCATATCACCCCTTAGGACACCATACGACCCATAACGACACCATATTGTGTCCTAAGGGGTCATATGGTGTCCTAAGGGCTCATAAGACACCATATGACCCCTTAGGACACCATACGACCCATAACGACACCGTATTGTATCCTAAGGTGTAATATGGTGTCCTAAGGGGTCATAAGACACCATATGACCCCTTACAACACCATACGACCCATAACGACACCATATTGTGTCCTAGGGGGTCATATGGTGTCCTAAGGGGTCATAGGACACCATATGACTGCTTACGACACCATACAACCCATAACAACACCTAAGGGGTCATATGGTGTCCTATGGCCCTATAGGACACCATATGACCCCTTAGGTCTCCATACGACCCATAAGGACACCATACTACCCATAGCGACACATAAGGGGTCATATGGTGTCTTATGGCCCCATAGGACACCATATGACCCCTTAGGTGTCCATACGGTGTCGTTATGGGTTGTATGGTGTCCTAAGGGGTCATAAAACACCATATGACCCCTTAGGACACCATAAGACCCATAACGACATAGTATTGTGTCCTAGGGGGTCATATGATGTCCTAAGGGTCATATGACACCATTTGACCCTTTAAGACACCATACGACCCATAATAACACCGTATTGTGTCCTAGGGGGTCATATGGTGTCCTAAGGGGTCATAGGACACCATATGACCCCTTACGCTACCATACGACCCATAACAACACATAAGGGGTCATGTGGTGTCCTATGGCCCCATAGGACACCATATGACTCCTTTGGTGTCCATACGGTGTCATTATGGGTTATATGGTGTCCTAAGGGGTCATAAGACACCATATGACCCCTTATGACACCATATGACCCGTAACGACACCTAAGGGGTCATATGGTGTCCTACGGCCCCATAGGACACCATATGACCCCTTAGTTGTCCATATGACCCATAAAGACACAGTATTGTTTTCTAAGGGGTCATATGGTGTCCTAAGGGGTCATAGGACACCATATGACCCCTTAGGACACCATACAACCCATAATGACACCATATTGTGTCCTACGGGGTCGTATGGCATCCTAAGGGGTCATAGGACACCATATGACCCCTTAGGACATGATATGACCCCCTAGGACACAATACAGTGTCGTTATGGGTCGTATGGTGTCCTAAGGGGTCATAGGACACCATATGACACCCTAGGACACCATACGACCCATAACGACACCATATTGTGTCCTAAGGGGTCATATGGTGTCCTAAGGGGTCATAGGACACCATATGACCCCTTAGGACACCATACGACCCATAACGACACCGTATTGTATCCTAAGGGGTCATATGGTGTCCTAAGGGGTCATAGGACACCATATGACCCCTTATGACACCATACGACCCATAATGACACCATTTTGTGTCCTAGGGGGTCATATGGTGTCCTAAGGGGTCATAGGACACCATATGACCCCTTACGACACCATACGACCCATAACGACACCTAAGGGGTCATATAGTGTCCTATGACCCCTTAGGACACCATATGACCCCTTAGGACACCATATGACCCCTTAGGTCTCCATACAACCCATAAAGACACCATACTACCCATAGCGACACATAAGGGGTCATATGGTGTCTTATGGCCCCATAGGATACCATATGACCCCTTAGGTGTCCATACGATGTCGTTATGGGTTGTATGGTGTCCTAAGGGGTCATAAGACACCATATAACCCCTTAGGACACCATACGACCCATAACGACATAGTATTGTGTCCTAGGGGGTCATATGGTGTCCTAAGGGTCATAGGACACCATATGACCCCTTAAGACACCATATGACCCATAATGACACTGTATTATGTCCTAGGGTGTCATATGGTGTCCTAAGGGGTCATAGGACACCATATGATCCCTTACAATACCATACGACCCATAACGACACATAAGGGTTCATATGGTGTCCTATGGCCCCATAGGACACCATATGACTCCTTTGGTGTCCATACGGTGTCGTTATGGGTTGTATGGTGTCCTAAGGGGTCATATGGTGTCCTAAGGGGTCATAACACACCATATGACCCCTTACGACACCATACAACCTGTAACGACACCTAATGGGTCATATGGTGTCCTATGGCCCCATAGGACACCATATGACCCCTTAGGTGTCCATACGACCCATAAAGACACCATATTGTCTTTATAGGACACCATATGCCCCTTAGGACACCATACGACCCATAACAACATCGTATTGTGTCCTAGAAGGTCATATGGTGTCCTAAGGGGTCATAGGACACCATATGACCCCTTAGGATACCATATGACGCTCTAGGACACCGTATTGTGTCCTAGGGGGTCATATGGTGTCCTAAGGGGTCATAGGACACCATATGACCCCCTAAGCCACCATACGACCCATAACGACACCATATTGTGTCCTAAGGGGTCATAGGACACCATATGAGCCCTTAGGACACCATATGACCTATAATGACACTGTATTGTGTCCTAAGGAGTCATATGGTGTCCTAAGGGGTCATAGGACACCATATGACCCCTTACGACACCATACGACACATAACGACACCGTATTGTGTCCTAGGGGGTCATATAGTGTCCTAAGGTGTCATAGGATACCATATGACCCCTTACGACACCATACGACCCATAATGACACCTAAGGGGTCATATGGTGTCCTATAGCCCCTTAGGACACCATATTACCCCTTAGGTGTCCATACGACCCATAAAGACACCATATTGTGTCCTAAGGGGTCATATGGTGTCCTAAGAGGTCATAGGACACCATATGACCCCTTAGGACACCATACAACCCATAATGACACCATATTGTGTCCTAAGGGGTGATATGGTGTCCTAAGGTGTCATAAGACACCATATGACCCCTTAGGACACCATATGACCCATAATGACATCGTATTGTGTTCTAGGGGGTCATATGGTGTCTTAGGGGTCATAGGACACCATATGACCCCTTACAACACTATACGACCCATAACGACACCATGTTGTGTCCTAGGGGGTCATATGGTGTCCTAAGGGGTCATTAGACACCATCTGACCCCTTACGACACCATATGACCCATAACAACACCTAAGGGATCATATGGTGTCCTATGGCCCCATAGGACACCATATGACCCCTTAGGTGTCCATATGACCCATAAAGACACCATATTGTGTCCTAAGGGGTCATATAGTGTCCTAAGAGGTCATAGGACACCATATGACCCCTTAGGACACCATACAACCCATAACGACACCATATTGTGTCCTAAGGTGTCATATGGTGTCCTAAGGGGTCATAAGAGACCATATGACCCCTTAGGACACCATACGACCCATAACGACACCATATTGTGTCCTAGGGGGTCATATGGTGTCCTAAGGGGTCAGAGGACACCATATGACCCCTTAGGACACTATACGACCCACAACGACACTTAAGCGGTCAAATGGTTTCCTAAGACACCATATTATGTCCTAAAGAGTCATATGGTTTAATTTTTATGGTTGTGGCTATCAAACTATAGGGTATAGAGTAGAAATTTATCAAAGGTTAAAATTTTTTAATGGAAGTCATTTGGCTAGCACCAAATATCCGCCATATTTGGTGCTAGCCAAATGAGCTTCACAAAAAAAAGGTTATAGGGTAGAGAGTAGAAATTTATCAAAGGTAAAAAATTTCAATGGAAGTCGTTTGGCTAGCGCCATATTTGGTGCTAGCTAAATGAGCTGCACTAAAAAATGTTTATATGGGACCCTTGATTCGTGATCCAAGCCCACATTCTCTTGTTTTGTCTTCTTTCTACGCATGATCAGACAAAAAAATGCTTTTTGCGTGGTGTTGACATTTTATGCAAGGTTATTTTATACATTCCATTAGCTCTCCACCACCTTTTTTTCATTTGGCAACGTCAAAGAGGAAGAACATAGTTTTTTTTATCAAATTTGAATAATTGAGGTAATATTTTCTTGTTTTTAGAATTCAAATACTTATTAAGTGTTATTTTGTTTAAATGTTAGAATAAAAGTGTGAGTCAAAATTGATTATAATCCTATTAGATTTACATTAGATTTAACAATGCATTTGAAGGAAGTTGCATAAGAAAATTATTTGTTAAGTGGTTTAAAACAAAATTTGCAATTTCATACATCCTTTTTAAGATCAAATGAAATAATTTAGAAAAGGAATACATGAAATAATTTCAATTTCATATATCCATTTTAACATATGCATAATTAGGATAGTCATAGATGCATAATTTCACTTTATTCTCTTTTATGTGCATGTACATGTAGAAATCATCATCATGCCAAGGAAATGACCAAAAAATGTAACACCGAAAGAGTGCGAAGCTAAGAACGCAAAAAAAAGAGAAGGAATGAAGCAACTTCATGAACAAAGGAAATTGAATACCATAGAAGAAGAAGTGCCAATTGAAGAGGTGCCAATTCAAGAGGAACGTAAAATATCCATCCAATCTAAGAGAGAGACAAAATTGGCCACACAAAGGCAATGGATGCAAAACCTTTGTTGCCAGACACACCCTAGCAGTGAAATCGCCCAAGTGCTCAAACTACTAAAAGTTGTCAATATTTGGCATCGCATTTCTCTGCACCCGTTAATCATAAGAATGATCTGTTTGATCTTGCGGGGTCATGTTATGGAACTCTAAAAAAGCCTCCCTCAATTTTGTTAGACTCGGATCCAGTTGCTTGTGGCGATTCTTTCTCGGTTGCAACAAAAAGTGTCAAATGAGTTCAATAAAAAGTTGCACAATGCCCCATCTTTCAATCCGCTCATCGCGGCACCAAACCGTCAACTTGTATGCATCAGGGTGGTCATGTTTACGCTAGGAATGCCTTCTTTTTCTCTCCAACTCGCCCTATCGTTGCAGGACACACCTAGCAGCGAAATCGCCCAAGTGCTCAAATTGCTTAAAGTTGTCAATATTTGGCATCACGTTTCTCAATGCTCGTTAATCATAAGAATGATCCATTTGATCTTGCGGGGTCATGTTATGGTACTCTAAAAAATCCTCTCTCAGTTTCGGTAGACTCAGATCCAGTTACTCGTGGCAACTCTTTCTCGGTTGCGACAAAAAGCGTCAGATGAGTTCAATGAAAAGTTGCACAATGCCCCATATTTCAATCCTCTCGTTGTGGCACCGAACTGTCAACTCATACACGTCAAGGTGGCTGGGTTTATGCTAGGAATGCCTTCTTTTTGCTCTCCAACTCGCCCGATCATTGCGAGACACACCCTAGCAGCGAAATTGCCCAAGTGCTCAAATTGCTCAAAGTTGTCAATATTTAGCATCATGTTTCTCGGTGCCTGTTAATCATAAGAATGATCCGTCTGATCCTACGGGGTCATGTTATGGCACTCTAAAAAAACCTCTCTTGATTTCAGTAGACTCAGAGCCAGTTGCTCATGGCGACTCTTTCTGGGTTGCAACAAAAAGCATTAGATGAGTTCAATGAAAAGTTGCACAATGCCCCATATTTCAATCCTCTAGTCACGGCACCGAACCATCAGCTTGTACGCATCAATGTGGTCGGTTTTATGCTAGGAATGCCTTCTTTTTTCTCTCCAACTCGCCCGATCGTTGCGGGCCACACCCTAGCAGGAAAATCGCCCAAGTGCTCAAATTGCTCAAAGTTGTCAATATTTGGCATCACGTTTTTCAGCACCTGTTAATCATAAGAATGATCCATCTGATCCTGTGGGGTCATGTTGCGGCACCAAACCGTCAGCTCATGCGCATCAGGGTGGCTTGTGTCTTGGATTACAAACACATATTTAGGTTCAAAGCTTAAGGAACAATAAACTTTGTGCAATTATTCATCTAATCATTTGTACTGCAATTATGGATAACCATGATAAATGATTTGCATTAACCAAAAAGCTACAATCCATGCAACATTGTATACCGTTAAAACTATCAAATATATCCAATACAAACAAATAGGCTTACCAAAAGCCATATGGACTTAGTATTTCACATATTCATAAAACAAAACATATGTTCAAAATTGCTATAAAGGCATACAACATGATATCCAATAAAGTCAAATAGGGGCTTGCCAAAAGCCATATGGACATAGAATGTCACATATTTGTAATACAAAACATATTTCAAAATTTCCATATAGGCATACAACATGGTATCCAATAAAGTCAAACAGGAGCTTGCCAAAAGCCATATGGCAATAGAATGTCACATATTCGTAATACAAAACATATGTTCAAAATTGCCATATAGGCATACAACATAGGACCCTATTCTATTCATTTCCCTCTAGGGGAAGGAAACAAATCACAAGATATCTTTGTCTATCAAGGGGATGGAGATGTATATGATGCAAGTGTCTTTCAAGTACGTCCACTCGACCTCCTCTCCAGACTTTTTTGTAACTCCACCTAATACAATGAAAAGAATGATGTTAGCATATACAAAAATTGAATTTTAGAATGACATATAATAGAAGTCACTTACTACATACAAATAATCATGATGTTCATCCACAATAGGTGCACGTTCATGATTTGGAGTGACAAGCCCCTCCTGTAAGCATCACAATATAAATTAAACTAAATACAAGTGTCGTTAAAATTTTCAATAACATATTATTAAGATAACAAATGTAATGCTAAATTTACTAAATTTACAAATATGTCTCATACTTCTGTTAAAGCAGTTGAACTTGCTACTGCTGCAACAACACCGCACTCCATTGACACGCAGACAGTAGGAGGAGTCTCTGATGTCAACATCTGAAAATTAAACAAAGTATATTGATAAATCGCCAAAACTATCTATATTATTTAATAACAACATTAAAGATAAATTGTTTACCTGGGTGAAAGATTGTTGATGAAATACACTACAAGGTGTTGATGTTGAAGCTCTAGCATCAAACTATTTGACATCCAAAGTGAGTAATTAGAAAATTATTCACATAAGGTTCAACTATCTACATATAATAATTATATTTTTTCACTCGTTGTATACCCGTGGAGTCGGCGAAGTAGTGAAAAACGGTGCTGCAAGAATGTTGCTAGTATTGTGAACACTTTGACCCTGATTTTTTATCATAATAATTTAATAATTAAGATATATTCTCAAATTTACATCTAAGATTTAATAAAAGAATTAAATGAACTTGTAATGAAATTCTCCTGGGTATCAATGCCAAATGTTTCATTCAGCAAGGATTTTGTCATGACAATGTTCTCTGTAGCAAACTCTGCTCGTGCACGTGCATTCTTAGAACTATTAGGATCATAAGTGCAAAGAGAACCACAAGATCAACAAAATGAGCTGGAACTTGATGCCTAGAAGAATCAACATCATCACTCACATCACCCTCTACTAGAGGCCTAACATACTATATAAGGGTCTGAGTGAGTGAGCTAATTGAGTCTAGAGTTTTGACCTCAATACTCTCCTTCACAATGGAAGGAATAATAACATGCTCCACCATAGGTCTGGCCAAGGGTCTTGGTGGGAGATTTGGATCACACTGTGCACCCTCTCTATCATGCAAGGAACCCCCACCTCTACCTTGGAAATCTAGAAAATCAAAATAGTTTGCGATCTCATTAAGGACAAACTCACAGTATAGTTTTCTCAAAAAGTATTGGGGTACCTCATGATTATTGCATGGGGGCTGATCAAATACCATCCACCACCTATCCCAAAAATTGTTCTTAATCCCTTCATGATGACACCAATGAATACGAAATCTCCTACATCCAGGGTGTAAAGGTTGATTCGTTCGGGGGTCCGTAAAAAGAGCACACAAGTCAAATTTATTAATTTTCTTTTTCTTCACTGCCGCATATGATAATTTGTTAGCATAAAATTGCTTTTGTTCTTCCTTCTTATGGGACCAAAAATTTATTTGCCCACTCATAGATTGTATGTGAGATACAATAGATTGCAAAGAACTGGCAAGGTTTGTCCTATGGGAGTTTGATCCAGTGGGATCTTTTAGCCTTGTGATTAAACCTTCAAGCTCTTTTTGGCTATTTTCTATTTGACCTAATAGGTTTTCTTGTGTACCTATGGGATGTCTAGGGATTGTAGAAGGTTCTTGATGTGCTTCTTCTTCAATATGGTCTTCATGAGGAGGTGATTGATGTGCTTCTTCCTCAATATGGTCTTCATGAGGAGGTGATTGAGTGTTTTCAACATTTTCTTGTCTAATCTCATTACCTGATAATGAAAATAAATTTAAATCAATAAACCTAGTTTAATCTTCAAATTAATTAAAAAAATGACAATAAGAAAATAAAAATACATACCTCTTCAATCTCTTCGATGGCATGGCAGCATTTTGATGAGAGATGGACAACTTAGTGCCCAATTTCAAGCTTTTACAAAAGGCGAGTGCAAGAAAATGGCACCCAAAAATGCCAAAACGTGGGTTTGGACTGTAAAATGCATCCAAAATGCAGAGCAGGGTTTTTATGAAGTTTACAATGCATGCCTTATAAGGCGTGCGCACTATAGGACATGTACCTTATAGTGTGTGCGGCTTATAAGGCATGCACCTTATGTGCTTTTTAATTTTTTTTTGAAGTGTGGCACCTTTTTGGTACCACAACTTCATGCATATACCCCATTATCTTTCTATTGTATATAATTTTCTAAAAGTACATACCTATGTTAGGATTCCCAAGGATACTGAGAGGGGGGATGAATCAGTATCTTACCGGTTAACATATTTTCTGACCTTATTAAATAAATTGCACTCCAAAATAGTGTATCAGTAAACAATAATTAATGCAGTAAATATGAAAAATAAGCACAACATAGAAAGCACACCATAACACAAGATTTTTAATGAGGAAACTCAATGTGGGAAAACCTCGGTGGGATTTGTGACCCACAATATTCACTCATTGGCCAATGCATGGATATTACTTACAATAGAGGCCTGCACATGCAAGAAGGCCAACTACCTAAAGCTCACTGCTTAATTACAAAAGGAAGTCAAACTAACTTACAAAATGGATTATGCAAATCCAATATAATGTTCTGCTTCAGTTCAGCATCTGCTATGCCAGGTTTAGTACCGGTTTAAGCTCATACAATAACCATAAACCTTACTCCAAAATTTGCCTTAATATTCACACATTACTTCTGCAAATAATCTTCCCATATCTGCATCTTTAAATGATCTACAAGATCTCATACTTATATATGAGTCTTATTACAATATGCCTTGTCGTCTTACAAAAAGATATTAAAATTAAATACAATATACAATAATTAAAATCTTGTCGGCCAAGGTGTTGGTAATCATATTTGCCACTACCGGTGAACTATCTGTCAGTGTAGAGTCTGTTGGAGCTGGTGTCTGCCGGTGCCATAGGATTGCAAGGTTGCCATCAATGACAATACCTTCAATCACCTACAATTTCTCATTAGAGTGTGCAATGCCAACAATCTCCCCCTTTGGCATTGATGGCAACACCCATGAGAAAAATTTTAAAATGTATCCAATATTTGAAGTCCAAAAATCTTACCAAAACTGTGTGCTCCCCCTGAAAAAATGATCTCTTATGTCCATCATTTTTCTCATTTCTACTACTTCCCCTTTAGCATCAATGACAAAGGCTGTCAAAAATGTCAACTGAGTGTAGTTCTCAGTTGGAACCCTATAACTGGTTGGTTACAATCTACAATATATCTACCAATACAAAATTCAGGCTCTCAGTGAACCTTTCACTATCCTTCAATGCTGCTTCAGTCCTTTGAATTGTACCGGCAAGGATGTGCATTTGTTCTTCTGGTGTCTTTAGTCCTAGAACAAGTGCCTCTGAGATCTCTTTTCTCAAAGAGATGAGGTTGTCAAGTTTAGGACCAAGTCTACATTTAAGCTCTTTTACCTTGAACTTTATTCTTTCCTTCTCTTTTTCAAATTTTTCAATTTTCTCCTCAAAACTTGTTATCTCCTGCTCTTTAACTGATATGGGTTCTGATGAACCGATGAGATTATCAGCAATATCATTTATTTCTTTCTGTACTTTACTGATTTTCTTATCTATATCCACTGTCAAAATATTAGTCTTCCATGTGTCTCTATACAACTCTTTAAATTCCATTATTGTTTTGCTTAGTGTCGGTAATAGGTTATCAATGTGTCCCATGCACTTCTTTATTGACTCATCAAAGAATTTTTCTTTTTCCTTATTCTTTTTCTCACTAAATGTTTCCTCATTAATCTAATCAACTATTAATAAGTTGCCAGTGATATACTTAGACAATGTGTCTAATTGATTGAAAGAATCTTTATTGTCCACATTGCACTTGGGTGCAATCAATTTTAGAATAGGAATTGTATCATCAATAGCTTTTTATGCAAGTGCATTACAATCTATTATTTTCTTGATGGAATCCAATAGTACCTCTATTACATTAGTTGGTCTGAATTCTGTCATGAAAGAACCAGTTGATTGTCCAACTACCTTAACAATCTACATTTCATCGGTGTGAGTAACCTCTTTGCTTGTGTTGACCTCTGATAGGTCAATTTGTGTCTGCATCTCAACTAGCAAAGGCTTGGGTTTCTTAGAAGTTGTCGGTGGCACTGTCTCAATATGAACCTATACCTCAACCTTTTTCTCTTCCTATTTCTCAGTGTGTACCTTAGTTTGTTTCTCTGTGCTTTCTACTGTTGGTTTCTTTGATGTTGTCTCAATATTCACTACTGGTTTCTCTATATGCACCTCTGAACTATCCACTGTCGGTATCTCAACTGGTTTCACTATGTTATCATCACCCGGTTTCTCTAACTCAATGGGTTTTTTAATATGTTTATCAGTGGTATCAGTCACCATTCTAGAAGCCAGGGGATCAACTGATTGTTCAGTTTGTGTCTCAACCCCAATTTCAATATTTTTCAACTATTTTCTCTTCATGTGTTTCCACTGCAATACTCTTAGCCGGTAGCTCAGTAGCCACATCTTTATTTTCACTAGTGGTTTCCTTATCAACCACAATATTTACCTCTCATGTATCAATATTCATAGTATATAAAACTTCTGAATCAGGATTGGTGTCCTCATGTGTTGTTTCCAACTCAACATCATCAGTAGCCAGTGGTGTATCAACAGTCTCAATTGGTGGAGCATCAGAAGGAGGTGGGGACAAGTTAGTTGTTACCTTTATTCTTGGAGGTCCACCTACCTTGCCTTTACCTTTGTCCTTTTCCTTTTGGTAAACTCTGAAAGTTTTGGGTCGTTTGAGCTCTTCTTGCTTCTCTTTCTCCACAAAGAAGATATCTCATTTATCTGTTGTCTCTTCAGAGATTTCATTCACTCTTCTAGCCATTAAACCTACACGCCAATGACCACTAGAAAATAGTATCCTATTTGCCTCACTTATCATTTCATCAATTTCATCTTCTAATTTAACAGGGTGAATTGCAAGTAATTTTTCAATCTTTATTTTCTTGTCCAATTCCATAATAGCTAGTCTCTTTGCATCAAGTCTCCTATACAAGTCACTCGGTAAATCATCTACAACTTCTATCAAAAATTTCTTATAAATGTCTAAGTGTAGAATGATATTGTTTTCTATTCTTTCTTTTTCTTCATTAGTAAGAGTATCATACAATTTACTGACATTAGACAAGTTTCCTTCATCTGTTATTTCATTCAAAAGAATGTCTAAAGGAGTGATAACCCATTTTTCCTTCTTCTTCCTTGGTGTCATTTTCTTTGCTGGGGGCCTTACTGCCTATTGTTTCCTTCTTGTTCTCTTTGGTGCAAGAGAGGGTACCGGTGAAGGTTTTCTTTTCCTTTCTACTCTCTTAAATTATGTTGGTATTTCACTATCAGATGAAGTTCCAACCGGTGAAAGATGAGCTTCCGGTTGTATCCCTTCCAAGTCACTTTTCTTAATACCAGTGATATTCAATATGTTTTCGTTGATCTCTTTGGCCTGTTTTGTTGCTTTTCTAATAGATTGTTCTCTTTTTTTTCCTTTGTTTAAGGGTTTGTACCTTGCTCTCAATGGTTTCAGCATTTCCAAATATTTCCTCTTCAGGTTCTCTAGGGGCTTCAAGTAGGGCTTTAGCATATGTCTCAATTATGTTTTCATCAGCCTCATAACCCATTTCCTTTACCCAAATAGTTCTAGGAACCACTGCTTCCATCCAGATTTCATATTACTTTATAACAAAACATATTTCCTTCTTATATTTGTCAACTATGCTTTGAGATAACCTTTGCCTTGTTTTCATTCTAGCCTTAAATGCTTGGAAGTATTCAATTATGTTGTTTTCTCTTTCATCTCCCATGCCAGTAAGGATATCCAAAAGTTGTTTGACTACCGGTATGTCAAAACCAAATTCTTTCCTGCCTATACTGGGAACTTCCTTAGTAATGTATAGCAATAGGCACACAAGTAGATTACCAAATCTAAAGGTACCTTTCTTATCACCTTTAATTTTCTTCAAGTTGTCAATCAATTCATCCTTTAGCCATTCACATATGTCAAGCTTAGTGTTACTATTCACCATGTCATAAGCACTCTTGATACATAAACTAGAAATAGAGTTCAATCTGTTAGCCTGTGTAGTCTTGTATCCTAGTATCATGCAAATGACTCTAACATTTATATCTTTCACATCACTGACTCTCAAGGATCTAGTGTCATGGGTTACACCATTTAATGTCATCAACTTTCTTAGTTTTGTTTGGCTTGCTACTGATGGAAGGTAAGCTAGTCACTTCCCTAACTACTTCTTTTGTGATCTTGTGGATGGAGTCAAGCCAAAATAATTTTCCATGAACTCTACTTAGCATAATTCTCACAACTTCCTTTGGAAAATCAGGAATACTAAGTATTTCCACAAAACCTAGGGTTTCTATGATCTTATGTTCCGGTTTCACAACACCATTCTCATCACAAATAACAGTTCTATACATGTTCATAATTTCATTAGCACCAAGTTCCTCAATATGACAATGTATGTATATCCTAGGGTCTTTTGCATATGCAACTCCTTTGGGTATTTTAGAGAATGCACCTAGGGTATCATCCTGCTTCACTACTTCGGGTATGATCTTAAATACGGGCCTAGGGCATTTAACCACTTCAACAACAGTAGGATTTACAATGAATCCAGATGTAGGGGAGGAAGCCATTTGATAAATACCTTAATCTGCCTTTACGTTTGGATGCTTGAAAGGATTTTGCTTTAGTTCTCGCTGTGGATGCCTTCGCTTGGGTTTTTCGCGCTCTTAGGAAATTTGAATGCTCGGTGAGTGAAAAAGAGTGAAAGACACTTGTGTTATAATGTCATTTCCTTCAACTACCACAATAAATACCTTTCGGTTAAGTGAAACTTAACACATCTTCCGATAAAGAAGCAATTCATCTTCTTACCATCAACCGAGGGTAAACCAGCATGATTTTCAATTAGTTGCCATACCCCCAAAAGGTTTCTTTTCAGTTAGATGAAGAATCTCCTGCCGGTGGAGTGATACTCTGTTCTACTGGTAAAGGAATAGCCTCATCAACATTTTGATCTCTCTTTCTAATCCATTGTTTTGAAATTTTTTGCTTTACCTCATCAACCTTCTCTTTACCTTTCAAACTGGGTCCTTTGTTATTTGCCGGTGATGCCTTACTTCTACAAAATTTTGCAATATGTCCAATCTTGTTACAAGCACAACAAATCACATTGTTTTTCTTAATAGCCTTTCCATATCCTATGTTGGTATGTGTTCTGCATTGATTAGATAAGTGTCCAAATTTTCCACAAACATAACATCTTACATTCATTCTACAATTTTCTGAATTATGACCAATTTTGTTGCATTTAGAACATTGACTGGTGGGTGCATTAGTGTTTTGATAGTTTCTAGATCTACACTGATTTTCTCTATGACCATACTTGTCACAGTTAAATCATTTTCCATTAAATTTGTAGGCCTTAGGTTATCTTATCGGTTTACTATGATCATGATTGTTTGCAATACCGTAGCTTTCACCAACTTCAAAGCCAAGTCCATTAGTATCTCCATTAGGTTTTTGATTTTTGAGCGTATCATCAAGTTCTTTTGAACTTTTCTTGGATTTCTCTTTATGTTGATTTGCAGCAACCAACTCATTTTCCAAGAAATCCTTCTATCTCGTGAGTTCAATTTTATCATGTTCCAAGTGAATTAGATCTATCTTTAACATATCATTTTCATGACTGAGTCTTAGATTTTCATTTCTAGCATCATCGTTGATTCTCCTAGCCAAGTCATCTTCATTTTTCTTTGTCTTCAGTGTCTTTACAAAATCTAATAGTCATATCTTGCATCTCATTCCTCAAGGTCATGTTTTCTTGCTTCATCTTGCTTACAAGATCATTAGGAGTTTCCTTTACATCATCATCATTTTGTATCTTCTCATGAAGTTCTCTTCTTTTGTTTCTAGCAATAGTAAGATTTTCCTGAAGTCCTTGAATAATTTCCTTTGCAGCCTTCAGATCATCTTCAAGTTTGATATTCTTCAACTTTTCTGCATCATAATTTGCAAGCATTGTTTCCAATTGCTTTCTCAAGTTATCCATCTGTACCGGTGTCAGAATCTCCCTCAAGTTGTTAGGCTTTTGAAAAAAGAGGACCAAGCTCTGATACCAATTGCTAAGATTACCAAGGATACTGAGAGGGGGGGTGAATCAGTATCTTGTTGGTTAATAGTTTTTCTGACCTTATTAAATAAATTGCATTCCAAAACAGTGTACCGGTAAACAAGAATTATTGCAGTAAATATGAACAATAAGCACAACATAGAAAGAACACCATAACACAAGATTTTTAACGAGGAAACTCGGTGTGGGAAAAACCTCAGTGGGATTTGTGACCGACAATATTCACTCATTGGCCAATGAATGGATATTACTTACAATAGGGGCCTGCACATGCACGGAGGCCAACTGCCTAAAGATCACTACTTAATTACAAAAGGAAGTCTCATTGACTTACAAAATGGATTATGCAAATCCAATATAATGTACTACTTCAGTTCAGCATCTGCTATGCCAGGTTCAGTACCGGTTTAAGCTCATACAATAACCATAAACCTTACTCCAAAATCTGCCTTAATATTCACACATTACTTCTACAAATAATCTTCTCATATCCACATCTTTAAATGATCTACAAGATCTCATACTTATATATGAGTCTTATTACAATACGCCTTGTCGGCTTACAAAAAGATATTAAAATTAAATACAATATACAATAATTAAAATCTTATTGATCAAGGTGTCAGTAATCATCTTTGTCATTGCAAGTGAACTATCTACCGATGTAGAGTCTGTCGGTGTCGGTGCCTACCGGTGCCATAGGATTGCAAGGTTGCCATCAATGACAATACCTTCAATCACCTACAATTTCTCATTGGAGTGTGCAATGCCAACAACCTACACATACTTTTTTTATATCAAACAATCTACATCCAATTTTTGTAATTGTAACAAGGTCTGACATACTCCATCAATTCAACAACTTTGTTGTAACAGACCTTTATGTCATCCATGGAAAATAGGCCCCAAACCATGTAACGACAAAGGTGTTATGCGATATATCCTCTCGTTAACACAAGATATCACTTTTTATTAGAGGAAGTTTCTTGGGTACCCATTGTTTCTGTAGATGTTTGTACCTCAAGGGCACCTTGATGTCACCTTTGGTCTCATCATCTTAAAAACATGACCCCCTTGAGCAAGGAAAATTCCATGCGTTTATTGAATTTTCTTCTAATCTTTTGACCTCTAGTTGATCTCTCTATTTTAGGTCTACTACATGTCTCACTTTCATCTTCTATTCCTGCATTTCCCTCACTCGAGGAAGACACATCTAACAAATACCTATTTGGTGATACCTACACTCCATCAAATGAGAGAGTTAGTTGGTAATGAGAGAGATATTTTGCAAATGAGAGTAATGTTGATGAAGAAGTTGACCCTAAAGTTGATGTTGAGATTAAAATTTTAATAAGTCCAACTGGGGCCTCAAGTGTTGATAAGTGTATTAGATTTTTTGCTAATGTCGAGGTTTGAAAAAGTGAGGAAGTTTGTTTTCCTAGTAATTTTTTTAAAATAATCTATTTCTATAGGGTGTATTGACATATACCTGTTGATCCATGTGACTGTGCAGGATCCTCGTTAAAAGGGTCTAGGTTCCTACATATGTAATTTAATTATCTTATGTTAGCTAAAAATTACATGATACATATACTAAAAATTACATAGTACACAACATGAACAATATGCAGTCATCATAATCATTGTATATTTTTTTATTCCTTACCTTTACTTTATGTAGACTGTAGAGGATCCTCAACTAAAGGTTTGACAATGTCTATAATCAATTACCTATTTCCATCAAGGGTGGAAACATCACATGAAATATATACATGAAATCAACACCAACAATTGAGCATCATAAGCATTACATTTGTAATTTGATAAACAATAAATACATATGTATCATAAGCATCATAAGCATCACATATGTATCATCATATATGTAATTGATCAGCATAAGCATCACATATGTATCATCATAAATATGCAATCCATCACATATGTGTCATAAATCACCATCCATCATGTAGCTAATAAACAGTCCACATTCCATAAATAAACGCAAAGTTCAAATAATGTCACATGTATCATCATAAACATGTAATCCAGCACATATGTATTTTAAATCACCATCCATCACATAGCTAGAGGTTCATCATGAATTAATTATGTAATGTTATTAGAATTCAAAACATAATGAATTAATTATGTAGCCATATAAGTCAAATAAATTTCTATCAATAATTCAATATTAAATAGATAATATACTAATTGCATACCTCATACATTTCATTCATGTCATTGATCTTCTTCTTCATCCAACTCATCATCATGACCATCATCATCATCATCTCCATCATCATCATCATCATCATCATCATCATCATCATCATCATCATCATCATCATCATCATCATCATCATCATCATCGCCATCATTTTCATCATCATCATCACCATTATCATCATCATCATCGTCATCATCATCATACTCATCATCATCATCATACTCATCATCATCATCATCATCACCATCATCATCATCATCGTCGTCGTCGTCATCATCATCGTCATCGTCATCCTCATCGTCGTCGTTGTCATCGTCATCGTCGACATCGTCATCATCATCGTCATCATCATCGTCATCACCATCACCATCACCATCACCATCACCATCACCATCACCATCACCATCACCATCACCATCACCATCATCAGCAACAACATCATCATCATCATCATCATCATCATCAACTTCTTCTTCTTCATGAACATTTTCATCAGTAACATCATTGACTAATTGTTGATCATGATCATCATCTACATCATCTTCTACTTCTTCGGTATCTTCTTCTTCCATCACATTATACTTTATCGGCCTTCCTCTTGGATCATGTCTAACAGCAAATGACCAACCTGGTTTATGTGGAACCTCTAAGTAAAATACCTAGTTTGAAAGAACATAGGGCTAATCTCCAACTGGCTCAAACGACCTTGTAGTAACCATTGTAAATCCATTATCATGTTCAATAACAGTTCTATCATGATCATTTTTATTTAGTCGTAGCCTATACCATTTGATGATGAACACAACTAATTTGAAGGAATTAAAGTCACACTAAAGCATATCATCCAAAATGCCATAGTATCGATTTTGAGACTCTTGAGGATGTATGTCATTTCTAGATGAAATATTGGTCACCTCAAAGACTGCAGTTATCCTAGAATCACAAATTTTCTTCGTGTCATCCAACTTTTTGATGCAAAATTTATGACCATTGAAACACATAGCATTGTGGTGTTTGACCTGCAATATGTCAAACATGTAAAAATTATTGCATTGTGAGTAGATAAACATGTGGGTGATTAATAAATTTATGCGTACCCGTTTATCTCTTAAACCATATGCTAAATCAATTTCCCTTTGTGTAATATTGGAATCTCCATTACGATGAGCTTCTTTAACCAATGAAGCCACACCTTCCCATCTTAATGTGCGACCATAATGTTGACATCTTTCAATCCATACCATCATTCAATCAAGATTGTTTGCAATATACAAATGTAGTGCATCCCACTCTCCATCAACTATACAAAAAATAAATAGACGACTTACAACCAATTTATTTTGAAGATTAATAGTTAATTAACTATAGTAACATCTTATAATTACCTCTCACTTTCTTCAATCTACCTTTCCGCATCAAGTACTCCCCTTTGAATTTGTTAATGGGGCTGGAATCCCAAATGTGATCTACGTGGATCTTTGCTGTAAACTTAGGAAGATATTCAGTAATGTACACCATACTCTAGTATACCATATATCCCTCCACCATAAAACCCTTAGGATGTGCTCTTTGTCGAACCAAAGCCTTCAAAAATTTAAGTGCCTCTCAACCATCCACATTGACCTAGTGTGTACAGGTCCACACAATTCAATCTCCTCAACTTGATGTATGCAGTAGTGTTCTTGTGCATTGAAAAAAGTTCAAGGTAGACACTTTTGCATTTCACACATTAGATGATGAATTTTTCTCTTCCAATATTTTATATCTTCTTTATGGATTTCTTTAGATGATAACCACCTACAAGATATTCAAGACACAAAAAATATATAAACGAGACTTTACAAAATAATATACAATATATTACATAACAAGTAAAACAAATCACAAATATAATACCTATACAACAAATTGAACAAACATCACTGCTTACCTCATTTATTTTCCAAGATCATATATGACTTATTTGACATTATTGTCGAAGTGGTCTAGGAGAGATAGAGGTAGAACGTACTGCAACAATTATAAAATGATCTTTTCATTGTTTTCTAACATAATACAATGAAAAGTACATGTGCAATAAACAAATATATAGTAAATGAACAAGAACATGAATTACCTTAATGAAGGTATGCCAATCATGCATTTTCATCCCTGGCCTAAATTCACTATTCTTTGATATGAGATTGTTTATGTTCATAGAAAATCTTGTGGGAAATCAAATTTTTCATGTGACTTATTTTATAGCATTTCTTTGCTGCTCCGTTAATAACCAAGGAAGGGAACTTATATTAATCTAGTCTCCATTGCTATTTGATTGAATGACATTTTTCATTGCATGATTGGATTCCTGAATGTCACTACAAATTTTGACAATTTTTTTTGTCACGCCTTCCATCCAATATTTTCCATAATGTCTATGTTATATTCTTTCCAATATGCATAGTATCAAACAAATGCACAATTTGTAGCTGCTCGTAGGAGGGCAACCTACTAAATTATCTGGGACAAATTTTTAGTCCCTTTGGAAGGTGGTCATCCATGCCTTGATGACCTCACAATCATCAATTACATCATCAATAAACAAAACACGATAGAAAAATACAAATTGCAAACATAAACCATTAGATGGAATGACATTACCTTGACGATTAATTCTATTATATTCCAACTTCCATAGGTGAGGTGTCATCGTGGCTTTGATGTAGTCTCTTCTTTCCCATTGAAAATATGTTTTTTCAGTATTCTGATACTTATGATTTTTGTGGAGGAAGTACCTATACTCATCAAACACCTGCTTTCATAAACTTTTTGAATGACGAGATTTCATCTCTGGACCAAAAACTAGACATGCAAATTTTCCCTTTGTTTGAAGACCTACAAGATAATGTATAATTCGATTAAATATGTAAATTTTTATAATTATATTTATCATGCGCAACTTGAACACTATAACATACCACAAAAATGTGTTATCCTTGGGGCATCATGTATTGTCCATACAAGCATTGCATGGAATTGAAATTGTCTTTGTCCTATTGGTCTAGAGACATCATACATGGTGACACCATTCTATAACTCTAGCAACTCTTCAATAAGAGGCTCAATATATACATTCATATCTTTAACTTGGTACTTACCTAGTTGAATGAACAAAACACATTACATAATTATTATGACCATTTTATTGTAATATTTATAATTAAATGTAGATGACTATTAAATGATACTATACATGGAAAAATCATTGCCAACATTATGTACTCCCTTTTTATTGACATCCATCGAGGAATGTTATTGTTGATAACAAAAACAGGCCACACCGAGTAAATAGATCTCAACTCTCCAAATGGATTGATACCGCCTACTGCCAATGAAAGCCTGAGATTACAAGGTTCTTCTTTAAAGTGTGGACACATTTCCTCTATGTCCATAAATGTTGAACCATCTGCAGGCATTCAAATAATGTCATCTTGACTTCTATTGCATGCATGGTAATCCATAAATTGTGCCAAGCTAGTGCACCAGAATAATCTTTGCATATGTGGAATAATGCGAATATAATGAAGAACCATGCGAGGCACCTTTTTTGTTATTTGATATGTTTGATATCTACTGATATGACACTCAGGGCATTCTGTTCCAAATTCATGTTGTTTATGATATATAATATGATCATTGGGACAACCATCTATTGCTTGATACTCCATTCCAATATCTTTCATAATGGCAGATAATTCTCGGTACAAGCGAGGTAGAATATTTGATGGTGGTAACAAAAACTCACCTATCAATCTACAACAAAAACTATAATTTGTTAATATAAAGAATATTAATGGTACATGATTCACCATTTATTAATTATAATGACATATATGACATACCTTAACATACGTGAGATTGTTATGTTGGATAAACCATTTGTAACCTTCAAGTTCACCAACAACAATACAGTGAAGAGAAGAGTTGTTTGGGAGCATTCGTAAAGGGCCTCATATGCCTTCTCAAGTAGAGGGAAATCATGAACAACATCAAGGTCATCATGATTAGTTGTGCCATTACTAAATGTGTCATGGATCACCGTATTTGTACCATCATCTTTAATTGTGTTTTATGGTGCATGATCATCATCTTTCATGGGATCATTATCTTCGGCTTCGATATTCACACCTCCATGTTCCTCCACTTTGAAAACCATATTCTTTGGGCTATGTCGGTCCATATCATGTGCCCTGAGGTGCTCGACCTATATAAAAATGATCAACATAAATAAACCATGATCTTGATCTCATCATCAAGTGATTTCTTATGTATATAAATTGTTAAAACGATATAATGAACAACTTACCAATGGATGATAATCATATCCCCCTTCAATGTGACCATGTTGCCTACAATATTTCTTAGTTGTTTTGATTAGAATTCTTCTAGTCTTTAAGCCCTTAAAAATTTTGCAGGGACAATAACATTTTCCATCACCTTTTCTTTTCAAGTTAGACCACAATCTAGCAATTGCCTCCTTATTTTGTTCTTCGTTGATATTATCTGACATGGTCTTTCTTCACAGGCAAAAAAATCAAGCTATGGAAAATTCGGTGCATAACCTTCACAAACTATGCAAAAGGATATCACAAGTATGGAAGTCTTCTTAGAACTAGTTATATAGAAGTTGAAATGTTAGTTATGAAATGATGTTTCAGTATAATATACCAAATTAAAATACTTAAACATAGAAAAATTGCAAATCAAACCAAAACCATTAAACTCTTCTTTTTCATCTTAAAACATTGAACTTAATAAAGAAAGTATTTAATGTAGCTAGTGGTCACAAATTCTTTTGAGATAGATGTTCAACATAAATTCATTTTCCTCTACCACCAAATCTTCCTCCCTCCCTCTTTCTTTCCCTCCCTCCAAAAGATGTTGAGTGCAGATGCTAAATGGCATCAACAGAATTGCCATCATGGCATCTCAAAAAAATACTTAAGGAGGCAAATAGTTGGAGTGAGATGATACACTTCAACTCCATGGATAGATCATAATGAGTAGTTGAGGAATATGTTGAGGACCAAGAACTATACAATGGACCACATACTCTTGTTGAAGAAGGAAATTGTCATAGGCACCCCTCTACCTTCTTTAATTCTTCATTCTACTCACTCTCTTCTACAATTGCATGTTCGTTAGATGCATTATTTTCTATATGCTTCCCTTTCTATGTAGTAGTGTAGGTTATCCTTTGCTACACCTACAACACAAATGGTCATATTTGACCTTATTTACATATTTCAAGCTTCAAAAAATAAAACTTTCATATTTTTCCTCATAGAGGCTTGAAGGCCAATTAGGTTCTCCTGCACCAATTGACTATGAGAATTCTATGAAACTCTCCAACCATTGTTCCACTCACATGTCTTTTGGTCATCTAAGACTCTTTTTTACTGTTAGGATAGTCATTTATTCCCTTTTGGACTGTGGCATGCTTTTACAACTGACTTGTGAACTCCTTGACTATTAGGACAATCATTTTTCGTTGTCCTTTCCTATAGATTTTTGTTCTTTTCCATGATAGTGGTCATGAAATATTAATATGACTATCTTATGTGATCCCTAAGTGACTGCAACCTTATTTTATTTGCACCTTTGACTCTTTTCATTTTCCATCTTGTGATTGATATGACATTTTGAATGTCCAAAGACCTCTCTAACAGTTAAAGATAAACACAAGAAGAATTACTAATTTGTAGTGACATGATTGTGCTCATTGTTTTGTTGTCTTCTTGGGTTAAGTATACATTGTAGTAGCATCTATGACCTACAAATAGTTGTATTAAATCCCAAATCTATGAAAGTCATCCTCACACTTGTAATTTTGATCTTGATATGTTGTTTTGATCTTTTACTATGGAAATGACCTTTGCACTTTTGATCTTTAAGAATTTTCTCACCTTTTTTATCTCAGCTTAGTAGTATTAAGAGACATTGGAAGACTTTGTTGTGCTTAGTTTGGGTAGCAACTTGCTCTTTTTCTTCTCAAGCAAACTATTGTGTCAAACAATTGTTTTGGAGATTTCAAGTGGTCATGCAAATTCCTATGTTGTCCTAATGATATCAAATTCTAATGCAATGAATGCATGGGATAGATATCTTCAATTCATCTAGTATCATAGTAGTGAGATCTCTGGATATCTTAATAGTAGAAACAACAATATAAAACTTTGGAATGAAGCTTCTTAATATTTTCTCTATTCATTCATGTTATCTATATATTCACTTGAAAGTTTGATTCAATTAACTATACCTTCCACATTTGTCAAAAAATGATGATTCACAAATTCACTATTAAATATTTTTATATGTTTTTTTTTAACATTTGTAGTTTAGGATGTTAGGTCTTCATTCTAGAATTTTTTTTTAAATTTTTTTTATGAAAGCAAGACTTTTACATGAGAAGATAAGTGCTTAAAGCTAAAGGGCACACTTAAATAGGTAAGTAGATCCATTATTCTAAAATAAAGGCTACACTTCTCCATTAAAACAATCAAAATAAGTATATAAGAAAAGAAACACTTAAAACTAAAATATACGCTTAAAATAAGTAAGTGGCTTTATTTTTCTAAAACAAAGACCACTTCTCCATTAAAACAATCAAAATATTTACATAAAAAAAAGAATTTAAAACTAAAAGACATACTTAAAATAAATAAGAAACCCTATTTTTTTAAAACAAAACTACACTTCTCCATTAAAACAATGGAATTCCAAACTGCTCCTTGTTTGGTTTCAAAGCCTCTCTAAACACAAAAAGTTATTTGTTTTCAATACCCCCAACTACTATCTATTGACAAGTGACCTTTAATTATAGATGTCCCAATTTCTTAAAGTCACTACCATCCTTGGAAACACACTCTCCCTTCTCTATAATGCTGACAAAGTCACCATTTTCTCCTTTGAGTTCTCACAAGGCACTGCATAGTGGTTCACTATAATTGTTCAGTTCAGCAAGTTTTTGTTAATAATATGTTTCACAAAAAATATTTAGTTGTTTGATAGGGGAGTACAATTTCTTAGGCTGAAATATTTACAATTGAGAGTCAAAGACTAAAGGGTATCCATTTCATCAAATTTGTTTAGAGTACAATTCCAATCTCATCTCTTATGCTATGGGATCTTGCACTCAATAAGATTTAATTCTTGACGAGTTCATTTAAAACCATTCAATTTCATCAAAAAACAAAAGACTATAACAATAAATTCTACCACATCTGCAACTTGTCAGTCATGGAACAACAAATTGTGGTAGATTCTGTAAGTCCATCTTGTTATATATGTGCTATTCATTTTTCCTCAATGTTTTGAGTTGCTAGATGGAATGGCTTAAGTCACGCACACTAAGCTTACTCTACTAGGCTTAAAAGTGTTACACATTCAGAGTTGACTGACATTTTCTATGATTAATATGTTGCTTAATGTGTGTGGTCACACTAAGAATACACTTCTAGATTTAAAAGTGTTAAGCACCTAGAACTGACTAACATTCTCTAGATTTAATATGTTACTTAGTGTGTGTTATTTAAGACTGACCATTGTAGATGGTGTCAACACTCAACAATATAGTAAGAAAACAAAGATATCATCTTGATTAATGAAAATTGCTAAAACATGAATTTATAAATTTGTTGTAGGTCCAGACAGGATATGAAGATTCATCAA
This sequence comes from Cryptomeria japonica, assembly GCF_030272615.1. Lineage (NCBI taxonomy): Eukaryota > Viridiplantae > Streptophyta > Pinopsida > Cupressales > Cupressaceae > Cryptomeria > Cryptomeria japonica. Next base: position 502,081,697 of record NC_081405.1, on the reverse strand, counting down.
AATATGTGGATATATATGACTTATGGTCAGCACCATTAATTTATTAAGATCTATTATCAAATGAACCAATGCCACTAGATGAAATTATTTTGTCCACTAAACAATTCATGAATACAATCAGTATCACCCCGTGGGTAAATGATAGTGGAAGCACCTTTGTAGATTGGAAAAGTTATAGGCCTCATGTGGCCTCCCTACAGAGCAGGCAATCACAGTCCTTACATAAGTGCTACCTAAATTTGTTGTAGGTGCAGACAGGATATTAAGATTCATCCCTCTATACTACTTATTGTGTGCCTCCTCAATACGTGGATGTATATGATTTGTGGTCGTCACCATCTTGTTCAGATTTGTTAGCAAATAACCCAGTGTCAGTAGATAAATTCATTTTATGCACTGAACAATCCCTATAAAAACCTTGTCAATGAAACAAGGTTGTGCTACATTTACTCGACATTAACCAACCCCCCAACAATGCTTTGGCTATCCAGGATTATTCCAACAAATGAATCCTAGCAAAGTTCAAGGAAACATTTGTGAAGCCCTACCACACCATTGATTTTCTAAATGAAACAAACCAAAACCAATATTCCTACAACTGCTACTTGAATCCGTTTACAATAAATTAATATATTCATAGTAAATGAAAAGTGGATCTAATTTATCAATTTATTGTTGTGTTCACATCATCGATTGAAGCATCGTTATAGGGCAATATTTGATGTTTTTTATGATGTTTATCAGACAACAGAGAAGAAAATGGTAAATTGGTTGTAAAAAAAACCTTACCTGAGGAGCACGTGGTTGTGGAGAGATTGCTCTAGGGGGGGAGGGATGCAAGAGAAGCTTCAACTTTGGCAAATGATGCTCCTGGCTTGTGCTTGGTTTCTTTTAAAATGAACCCACACTTTTTATTTTAATAATGATGCCCAAGTTCATTGGAATTCTGATGGACAGTTTACGTTGGAATTCCGATGAACTCAGGCATTTAAAAAAAAAATCACTTTTGATCATAATATGCCTTGTCCATCAAAAACCTTCATCGAAATTTGAGGCCAAATGTGTTAGTGTGAAACATCAAAAATAGTACGGTTCTTCCTCTCAATAACTCAATTTTGAAGTGGGGTTCTAGGAGCAGATAGTTGTCTTCTGATTCCATGCATCTCACAGAATGAATTAAACTCACCAAAACAAAATTCTCCACCTCTATCAGATCGCAGACACTTCAGCTTCAATCCGAACTCACTTTCAACTTTGAATATCTTGAATTTCTCAAATGCTTCTAGTTTTTCCTTCAAAAAGACAACTTACATCATCCTAGAATAATCATCAATTAGAAGGATAAAGTATCTATCACCCTACACACTTTTAACATTTGTAGGTCCACGCAGGTCAATATGCACAAGATCTAGCAATCCATCATATGTATATTATTTACTCTTGGAAGAAATCCTCGTTTTCTTACCCAACTTGAATTCCTTATATACTGAATTAACAGGTTTAACAATCTTAGGTAGATCTCTAATAGCGTAAGTTGAACTGGTCTTAATCAATGAATCAAAGTTTACATGACATATTCTTCTATGCCACAACCAACTCTCATCTATCTTAGAAATAAAACAACTTTTCTCACAAGCATTCAAATGAAAAATGTTACCTTCAGTCTTAGTCGCAGATGCAATCTCTATATCGAAGGCATTTAAGATCTTGCATTTACCATCCTTGAATTGTAGATCATAACCCTTATCAACCATCGGTCCAACACTCAAAAGATTGTGCTTCAAACCTTCAACATACAAGACATCATCAATGTTATGCTTACCATAAAAAGAAATAGAGCCTCTCCCACGGATCACACAGGCTTTGTCATCTCCAAATCTAACTATTCCACCATCATACCTTTCCATGCTTACAAATTTGCTTTTATCACTGGTCATATGATGTGAACAACTATTGTCAATCACCATTCACCCTTTTCTTCTATCTTAGAAGCCAGAGCTTTCTCCTCAACAAAACAACTAGTGGAATTAATAGGTACAAGTATATCTTCTTTAATGGCAATAAACACAACTTCATCTCCTTCTGATTCATCATTTGTAACACCTTCATCTACAACATAATAAAAGTTCTTCTAGTTCCTAAACTTCCAGTTAGAAATATAAGGCTTTTCATACTTTTCATGCTTTTCATATCTACCATTCCCATCATGCTTATCAAACTTATCATGTCTTTCATACTTAGCCATTCTCTCCGAGCATCTAGAAGCAAAATGTCCTATCTTATTACAAGAAAAACATTTCAAGGGTAGCTTTTCATCATACTCACCCGCACCTTTAGGAAATCTCCAATCAATCAATGCTTCAAGCTCATCAAGATATCTTTCTTGCTCTACTATTTCTCTTCTCTCTCCTTCATATTTGGATATCCTGCACTCATTAGGATCATATTTATGTTTACCAGATATAGATGTTGATGCTCTAAATGTAGTCTCAGACTTTCCATGTGATTCTCCAAATTCGCTCAGCTCAAATGCAACAATTTTTTCAACCAACGCATCTCTTGTTACTATAGTCACACTCTGGATCTCATCAATAGCAGAAACCTTATGTTTATAAGAAGGGGACAAAGATCTCAACACCTTTGCAATAATCTCATCTTCCTCAATATTTCCACTAGCACACCTGATACCAAGGACAACTTCATTCACCCTAGCCATGTATGAATGTATGTTCTCATCATCTCCCATTTCAATGTATCATAATTTCCTTTCAAACTCTGTAACTTAGCAACTTTCACTTGACTATCACCTTCATATAGGATCTCAAGCTTCTCCTAGATCTCATGTGCGGTCTGAAGTGCCATAACATTTATCATTTTAGAATCAGTCAGGGCACTAAATAATGCTTCCTTCACTCTAATGTTATATTCTGCTTCCTTGACCTCATCAAGAGTGGATGGTTCATTCTGAGGAACAACATAGACATTCTTAGCAGAGAGATTTTTAGTGGCGAATTCCACAATTTTATTTTTTTAGGAAATGGTGAATAGTCTGGGGCAACATAGTGGTCAAATCACCCAGAATTTTGGGGTTAACGGTCTACTGTATTCTAGCTTCTCCACTGACCACACACCATTCAACGTGCATGCCCATAATACTCTCTTGGAATCACTTGGATGTGGGTATTAGATCACCTCCGTTATTTGCCAGAAATAGTAAAATGACCCTGTACCCAGGACCTATTTCGCCAACGGTAAATTAAATGTTCATTCCACGTGTCGGCGAATTTTGCCTATTATTAAATTTCACATTAAGCATAATGAGGCCCAATTCTCTAATATCAATTAAAAAATTATAAGTATTTGAGGACCCATTTTGCCCCGCTTAAATCAAGATTCATTTTGAAATGCCCACGAAATTTGCCAAAAATGCAATCATGGATTGATATAAATATAATTGGAAGGTTGAAACACTCTTTCTTACAATTTGTTCATGTTTGATTAGTAAATTTGGGAGCTCTCAATTTGGATTCCACAATTTGAGTTGGAACGTCGAAGTTGATTGTAGGGTAGAGGGCCAGAGTTACAATCCTGCAACATAGGCCTAGGCATTCCTGATTCCTGTTTCAAAGAATTGAGAAGGAATAAAGGTGAGTAATCATTTCTTCATACTTGATAATATTAGTTTTAATTTGTAGTGATAGGTCAAGACTCAAGATGTCAAACATGGGTGAGACTCCTCAGGGTGGTGAAGGGATTGAGATGTCAGACAAGGGTGAGACTGAGACTCCTTGGGGTGGTGAAGGGATTGAGATGTCTGACAAGGGTAAGACTTCTCAGGGCGATGAAACTGAAGGGATTGGGAGGCCATCAAAATGCCCAAAAATTAAAGATACTATCATAAAGTATTACTTTGGAATTGGTAAATTTTTCTAGTCCATCAACTTTTGCAATTGCAGAAGCCATTCACAAAAGGTCACCACCACCACAAGGTGGGATTGTCATTGAGTTAAATGCATCAAATGAGGATGAAAATACTGACATGGGAGAAGATGTTCTAATGGATACACACAATGAGATAATTCACTCGGATGCAAATGCTAGTACTGAAGATGATGTTGGTAGGAAGAAAAGAAAAAGGAAAGTAAAACTAGGGCGGGAGTGGGAAATGACAAGGAGTTTTAAGATTGATTGGGTAGCAAAGTACCCATTCATTGAACCAGTCCCAAACAATGATGAACAACCAACATAATGTAGGTGTAAGATTTGTAGCTAGAAAACTAAAAGAGAGAAGAAGATGCAACTAAAGCTTGACACCATAGAAAAGCATATTGGTAAGGTTTATGAAAAACAGATCATAGACGGAAAGGAAACACTAGTAGTAAGATGGAAATCAAAGGAAGAATGTCTTCATGTTAAGTATGTCATGGAATATGAAGAGCATAACCACAAAATGACACTAATTGGTAATAGTGGAAATATAATCAAGGTTGGGCTTGAACATGCAGCGAAAGATGCAAACCTGGCAAAGACTGTTCAGATGAGTGTTATTTTTCATATTTTGTCGAGAGTGCATCCTATGAAAGATTTCCCAGAATATAGTAATTTATTATCTTTTTTGAATGTTCCTCACTATCCTATGTCACATTGGTCAATAAACTCTGGATGGGAAATTGCAAACTGTCTCACTGAGGTGGAAAAGCAAAATTTACAAGAGAGTGTAAAAGAGTCAAAATTCATTTCATTATTCATAGATGAAGTTACTGTGGTAGATAACACTGCTTGGGTCTGTATGCATGTGTATACCATAAAATAATATGTCCATCGAGCTCATCTACTCTGTGTTCATAAAATGAGGGGCAATTCAACAACAAAAAATTTATATTTGGAAGTTAAGAAAGCTTTGAATGAAATTGTTGGTATGGATGACTTGAAAATTTCCAAGAAGTTGGTGTGTGTTGGAGCCAATGGAATTACAGTAATGCAAGGTCAAAGGACTCGTCTTTGCACATGATTACAAACTATTATTGCACCATAAATTCTTGGAATTCACTGCATGGCCCATCAAATGAATTTAGCATATATAATTGTAAGCAATTTCCCTACAGTGTCAAAAGTTGAAGATCTGGTCCATGAACTCCACTCATACTTCTGCCGAAGTCCTAAACGTTTTGCAAAATTTCAAATTTTTTCTAAGGGAGTAACAACAAGAAACAAACTTCTAAGAGATGTTGAGACTAGATGGATCTCCTTGCATGGACCAGCGAAACAAGTTCTAACAGAATATCAATCCTTGATCAAACTAATGTATGAGTAACGCCTCATAGTAGACAAAGCTCTTGATCTCTTACATAAGTTAAGTGATATCGAGACTCTGTTAACTTTAGCTAGTCTTCTCCCCATGTTGGATTCAATGAAAAAACTTGTTAAGAAAGCCCAAGACAGAACTATCTATATCAATGAGTATAGCACTCTACATAAAATGACATGCTTGGGCCTGGATGGTCTATATTCAGATCTAATAGGGCGAAGGCCAAATTTTTTTAGGTGGCAAATAATTACAGATTTGAATGATGAAATATTTTTATATTTCAATGCAAAAAATGAGTTATGTGTCTTTGTAAAAGGATTTTAGATACCAATGCACCAATCTAAGACGGGCAAGCGAGGCAGAGCACTACCAGTTAAAAAGGAAGATTTTAATAGGATTGTTAAATCTGTTAGTGATAATTTGAAGTCTATTGAATACGAACTTTCATTTGAGATTCTTGAAAGATTCTCTCGAGAAGAAATACTTGAAGCCATGGGTTGTGTGTATCCTCAATTTTGGCATTCAATTGGAGATAATCCAAATGACGCAAAGGTGTTTCATAAAAAACTAGAGGAATTGATATTGACACTTTCAAAAGATGCATATTGCAATGGACAGCCAATAGAAGGAATTTTAAATTCAAATCATCTTAAAAAACAACGTAAATGCTTTGCATTGTGTATGAAATAATAGTTGGATAACTTGGAGAATCCATTTAAACCTGGATCAATCACAAGACTTTGGAAAAGGATAGATCAAAGTGAAGTATTTCATATTGCAATACTAGAATATTTCAAACTTGTTGATTTATGTCAAACAATGATATTAGGGTCGGTGGACGATGGGAGAGTTTTCAATGCATTAGGGCTTTTAAAATCAAAGACCAGAAATAAATTAGATAAAAATTTTGAAACTTGTTTGAGGTTGTTTGTAACTTAGTATAATGTTAGAGATTTTTCATATGATAGGGCACTGGCAATCTGGAATTCCATGCATGAAAGATGAGGGTTGTGCAACACTTTAAAAACTGATGGTGCTACTGCTAGTGCTGAGACAAATGATGGATCACAGACTCAGAGTTAGCATGAAGATGAAGAAATTTTTGAGTACCCGACTCAGAATGAAGATGAACCTATTAGTACTAGTCAGTTTCTAGATCTTGAGTCTGTTTGGGATATAGAAGCCTCAGACTGAGTCACTGAAGTGAAATAGCAGTCAGTTTATATGTATTTATACTATAGTTCTTGAGTCATATTACAGTTTGCAATACTATAGTTATCATCGATGATTTTTGATATTGTATTCCTTGAATTTGTCAATCAGAACGGATACTTATTTCATATTTTTAATTGTGAATTTGAATTACTAGTAGGCAATTAGAATTTAGTTTTTGAATTATTAGTAAATTGGTTCCACATTTGTTGAACATGAAATGCAACAATTTGTGTCACAAGATTCATAAAATTATTTATATTGCATAAATGTTAGAACCTTTCTACTATTCTACATTAAATGCTTAACATGATGTTAGAACAACATTTTTTCCATTTTTCCAAAATGCCAACTCCTTTAGGACTGCAAATTTTTTGGCTAAGTCATGTTGAGTTTTGATTCATGTTGTGGGTTTATCCTCTGGTTTTATGGAAGTATCTGTTTATGATTTCTAGTAATGTTCATGGCGATTAGGGTTTTGTGTTTGTTTTTTGTCTTAGTTGGCTAGTAAACTGAAGTTGTCGAGCATTGAAAATATAAGTTGTCCACTCTTTATTTGTCCATGTCAACGTCAAGTGTGGTCAAACAATTGGTCAGACAATGAGACATGTTTAATTTTTCATCTCTAACTCGCAGATAAATTTCATGTTTAAAAGTTTAAGTGGCGAGTTAGCAAGTGTTTGTTTGGGTTTAAATCGTGAGGTCTCTAGATTTTTGGGTGTTAGCATTTTATGTTAGCGAGCTGGAGATTGTTAATGAAATTGCTTTTGTCATGAGGTCTTGAGTTGGTCTAATGTCATGCATTATAGCTGCGAGAGTTATTGAGTAAGTCATTAATGGACATGATGTGCCACTGCTCGCGCCTATTTATGAAGGTAACATAAAACATTAGAGACTGAGCGACTATCAATTTTTGTTGGTACTCGCTGGGTCACTGTGGTTAAGAGATAAATAGATTGAGATTTTATGCTTATCGCTAGTTCGCAAGTCCTTTGTCATCAAGTCGGTTTAAGTCACGAGCTTGTGATTACTGGGAGATTTTAGTTGTCGCTACCTCACAAGATGTTTTGCACTTGACCATTTTATGTTGCGAGGTTGTGAATAGGTGTGATTTTATGTTATCACAAGGTCGTGAGGTGTTTGCGGTTAAGTAATTTTATTTTGTGATCATGAGATGTGGTTGGTATCATAGCTTAGTTGGTTTGGTTGCTTGCTCATAGGTTTTTAAGTTGTTTAGCATTTTATGTTCCAATTTGGCGACAGGTAAGTTTTGGTATGATTTTACGGTCATCGCATTCTTGTGGATTTGTAAGTCTTAAGTCAACAAGTGTTGCGAGCATGCGATGGCGGTAATTGTCTTGTTGTCGCAAGGGTTTAAGTCAAGTTAAGTTTTGAGTTGTGAACTTGTAATGAAATAAGTTGTTATGTTAGATTTGCAATGGTCACCAACTTGCAAGTAAAGAAAGAATATTACAAATGTTGTTGCAAGGTTGCGACTAAAGGGCTTGATGAAGATCAATGGTTGTCGTTCACTTGCGATATTCTTTGACAATTTATAAAATCGGTTCTGATCTTGTGATTAAGAGGATTTGATAGCATTGTCTCTAACTCATTGGTTACTTTCCAAATTGTTATAACTGGTTGTGAGTGTGCGATTAAAGATGGGGATTGACACGTGGACTTTTTTGCTAGGTTTTGTAAAAGTTTTGAATGACAATTGCCAATCACATAGAAGGGCATGAATTCAAATTTTGCTCCAGTACTTGAGCTTTGAATTAATTTCACAATAGCTAGTTCATGCAAGTGTACCAATTAAAGAGAGAAGTGATGGTGGCCAAATACCATAAATTGCATGATCAAACCGAGATTTTGTATAATTGCATTCTATCTTCGAGGTAATCCAGTGAATTGAGCTTTGTAGTAACATTGGAGAATTCAAAGTGTTGGGTGTGGGAAAGTTTTAGAAAAGTGGTTAATTTTTTCTCCCGCATCTAAAATGAGCAAGGCGACGACAAGGGGAGGTTCTAATCCCAAGGCCATTGAGGAAAAGAAGAATAAGAAATACAAAGAAGAATTTATGGATTTGTTGCCATGGACTTCCATTGCTTTGAATACAAATGAAATTGCATGGAAAGATTTATGGAGCCAATGCAGAAACCTGACATGGCATTGCTCTGTTTCATTATTTTTGGAATAATAGGGTTAAGGGTGTGCCAATGTCAAACCCTTGGGATTTAAATATGGAAAAGTTAATTGTGTCAGATGTGTATGTTGATGTGGATTTGATCAAAAAGTTGGCCAAACGTTATTGCCTAGTATCTAGGGTAATCAGAAGAAAGAACCAGTCTGTCCTAGTTTAAATTAACAGAGCTATTGATAACTCAATGATGAATGAATAGTACAAAATCGATACTGAGAGGGGGGAGTGAATTAGTACAAACAAAAATACAGTCCAAATCCGGTTTGACAGCAAATACTCCAAATGACTGGCAAATAGTAATACTGGTTGAAAAAGAGTGCAACCGGTAAGACCCAGAATAACTAAAACAATCATAAACCGGTCACTCACTAAGCTTTCCTCTTAGCTCAATACTATAGTACCATTACACCCTCATGCATGAACAGGTAAACTATCATCTAATCTTCACAATAGTTAGTTCAATATGTTTTATAGACAGGCATAAAACACATAACCATCATATGCCAAAACAAGTAATAACAAAGCATCACAAGATAAAAGCATCACACATGACACAAATATTTTTCATGTGGAAACCCAACTGGGAAAAACCACGATGGGGATGAATACCCACAATCTTCTTTTGAACTCTTTAGAAGTCCGCTCTGTTAGGAGCCTTGTCTGATTAAAGACATTACAATAGGTTCTGCTAGGAACTGATCCTGCTAGGGATCACCCGATTAAGGGATGGCTACAATACCTGGTTAAGGGTTAAACCCGGTTAGGGTTACCTTGTTAGAGGATTTCAAAAACTCAATAGCTAAAGGATCTCCAGAGCTCTATAGCTTCCCAGAACTCATTAACTTCGAGTTACCCTATTAAGGGATTTGAATCAAGCCGGTTAAAGCTATCTTGTTAAGGGATTTGTATCAAGCCGATTAAGGCTACCCTGTTAAGGGATTTGACAACTGTTGAAGTGGTTAAAGATCAATAGAAATTACAATGATCTGGTAACAACACTCAATGCTAATGTAGATCCGTTTTGGCTCTTCTTCACCTTCTGCATATTCACTTTGTAGGTATCTCTCCTCTCCTTTGGTCTGGCAAGAATCACGTATCACTTCCCTTGGATACACACACAACTTTTTCCAACAACCTTGGAAAGAAACACAACATCGACCTTATAGGAAATAGATAGGTTAGTAGCAAAAACCCTAAACCCTAAACCTATTAGGTTAAGCAATTCAAGCGGTTCAATCCTGACTATTGAATCATACTGCATTAAATGCAACAATCTTGAATCGATCTCAAGACATTCCCTATCGTCCATTATCCACCATTTTCATGGCGGCTGATAACCCATCACACGTTATCACTATTTGACGAACTTCATACATTCCCAAGGTAGATAGGAATAGTCTTCTTCATGCAAGATCCTTCACGGGCACAAGGCTTATGTGGCAACATGATCTATTCTTCATTATACTGCTAACTCATCACACAAAGATCACCTATTAAGTCACATAGGCTTGAGGTACTCCAATCAGAAATCCTGAAGTGGAAACTACCTACCAACCGGTAATCACACAGTGCTTCCATGTGTCGGTTCCCATAACTGCATGTCAGTTCATCTTGACATGCCAGTTCATCTTGAACAAATATATCGCTTCACTTTGGCATATATACTGGTTCACACATATGTCGATTCTCTGTTCTCACATATCACATATGTCGGTTCACTTCATATCACATATTGACATCAATGACAACATACAATATCATTATGTCTTTATACTGGTTCACATAATGCCAACAATCTCCCCCTTTGGCATTGATGGCAATATAAAAAGATATCTCTCCGCTTCACAGCTTCTCCCCCATTTTCTACAAATATCTTTTCCGCTTTACTCCTTCTCCCCCTTTGACAAAAATGCCAAAGTGGAGGTACAAGCATCCCTATTCCATTATGATGCTCCCCCTGAGGAGTAGCATCCTTCAACACATCAATCAACAAAAAAATTCGACTATGCAATACCTAACTGATGTGGAACAAATACTTTTAGTTCACCTCCTGAAGGGGCAGTACCCCCAATTCACCTCTTAAGTGCACAAATGTAGTCTTTGGGAGAGGCTTGGTGAATATGTCTGCTAACTACTCCTTACTGGAAACATGTTCCAGTGTAATCTCTTTATTCTGAACCTTTTCCCTCAAGAAATGATACTTAAGCTCAAAATGCTTGGTTCTAGAATGTAAAATTGGGTTCTTTGAGATATTGATAGCACTTGTGTTATCACAGAATATACATACCGATTCAAATACAGGGATTTTGAAGCCTTCCAGTACATGCTTCATCCAAATTGTCTAAGTGCAGTTCATGAAAGCTGCAACATACTCTACTTCCGTTGTAGACTAAGAGATACAACTCTACTTTTTACTCATCCATGAGACTAGTCTACCATTGAGAAAGAATGCACCATCGATTGTGCTTTTCCGGTCATCCACATTACTTGCCCAATCAGCATCTATGAACACTTTTAGATTGAAATCATTATTGTATGGGTACCACAATCCATAGTCAACTGTTCCCTTCAGATACCTAAGAATCTGCTTGACTGCAATCAAGTGGTATTCTCTTGGACTTTTCTAGAACCTTGCAGTAATGCCAACTACATGTGCAATATCTGGTCTATTGTGCACTACATAATGCAACTTACCAATCATTGATCGGTATTCCTTCTCATCAACCAGTGTGGAATCATCCTCTTTTGTCAATTTGCAACCGGTCACCATTAGTGTACCAACTGGTTTGCTATCTTCCATGCCAAAGGTCTTCAACATCTCTTTGACATATTTGGACTAAGCGATAAAGATTCCATCTTTCATCTACTGGATCTGTAGTCCAATGAAGAACTTAATCTCCCCTATGAGTGACATCTCAAAATCTTTCTTCATCTCATCAGCAAACTCATGACTCATCTTGTCATCTCCACCAAAGATAATGTCATCAACAAAAACCTCATAGATCAGGATCGGATCTCCTTCAAATTTCAAGTAGATATTGTTATCTTCACTTGTTCTCTCAAATCCAATCTTCACAAGATGGGAATGTAGGCACTCATACCATGCCCAAGGTGCTTGCTTTAGACCATATAAGGCTTTATGTAGCATGCACACCATATCACTATCTTCAGATAGGGAAAACCCATCTGGTTGCTCTATATACACCTCCTCTTCAAGTACACCATTTAGGAATGCAGATTTTACATCCATTTGATATACTTTGAACCCTTTAAAAGTTGCATATGCAAGAAGCATACAAACTCTTTCCAATCTGGCTACAGGAGAAAAGGTTTCTCCATAGTCTTCTCCTTCTTCTTGAGCATATCCTTTGCACACCAATCTGGCTTTATTCCTAATCACTGTGCCATCCTCATTCAGCTTGTTTCTGAACACCCATTTGGTGCCAATGACATTTTTATGCTCTGGTCTGGGTACCAAGGACCATGTACCATTTTTCTCTATCTGGTCAAGTTCCTCCTGCATTGCCTTGATCCAGTCTTCATCTTTATGAGCCTCTTTGAATGATTTAGTCTCAAATTTAGAGATCATACATGAGTTTTCTCTGATCTTTCTTCTTGTAAGGATTCCTGCATCCTTATCTCTTATAATTTGCTTGGGATCATGATTCGGCTTGACATACTGAGGAATGGTCTTGACTAGTTCTTCTTGCTTTTCCTCTTCATCCTCATCTTCATCAGTATCAACATTCACTAGTTCAAGAACACTGTTACTGGTACTTGGTTGACTGACAACCAGTTCCCAGAAGGTTGTAACCAGTTCATTTACAGCTTGCTCACTATCGGTTTCCTTAGTTTTCTCAGAGGATTCATCAACTCTTACATTGACACTTTCCATAATTCTATGAGTCCTATTGTTGTAGCACTTGAGAGTTTTACTCTTGGTGGAATATCCTAGGAATATTCCCTCATCGCATTTGGCTTCAAATTTGCCCTAATGTTCACTCCTCTTGATGTAACATTGTCTGCCAAATACCCTAAAGTAGCTAACCATAGGTGTCTTACCGGTCCAATACTCGTAAGGAGTTTTGTCCTTACCTTTCTTGATGAGTACCCGGTTCATAGTGTAGACTGCAATGCTCACCGCTTCTCTCCAAAAGGTGTGAGCTACCTTTCCTTGAATCAACATGATTCTAGTTGCTTCAACTATAGTTTGGTTATTCCTCTCTGCTAGGCCATTCTACTATGGAGTCCGGGGGGCAGACAGTTGCCTCTTGATGCCAAATTCTTCACAATACTTGTTGAATTCAGCGGAAGTGAATTCCCCTCCTTGATCAGTTCTGAGACACTTGATCCTTTTACCGCTTTCCTTCTCCACTAATGCTCTAAAAGCTTTTAATTTCACAAAACCTTCAGACTTGTCTTTCAAGAATGTGACCCACATCATTCTTGAGTAGTCATCAGTGAGAATCATGAAGTACCTATCACCCTGCACACTTCTAGTTTTCATAGGACCACACAAATCAGTATGCACAAGATCAAGCAAGTTGTCAACAGTGAAAGATTTACCTTTAAAGGTTGAAGAAGACATTTTTCCGAATTGACATTCTTTGCACAAGGTATTATCCAGTTTGCTTAGCACCGGCAACCCTCTAACTGCCTTGATCTTACTAGCCTTTACAATGTTATCAAAGTTTACATGGTAGAGTCTTCTATGCCATATCCAACTATCATCAAGCTTAGCCATAATACATGTACTTATATTTGAATTTAGATGAAATAGGTTACCTTTGGTCTGCATGCCGGTGGCCACCAATTCACCATCCTTTCCTTTGATTCTACAAACTCCATTCTTGAATTCTAGAGTGAGGCCACTATCATTTAGCTGGGCAACACTTAGAAGGTTGTGTCTGAGACCATCAACCCAGTACACATTGTCAGCACTTCTCTTTCCATTCAGAGAGATGGACCCTTTGCCTTTGACCATGCATGGTGCATCATTTCCAAAGAAAACCACACCACCATCATACTCCTCCAAGCATAGAAACTTGCTCCGGTCACCTGTCATATGGTGAGAACAGCCACTGTCAATGATCCACTCATTGGAATGATCAAACTGGGAGACAAGAGCCTTCTTGTCTGCCACATCTTCCTTTACAGCAACAAACACAATGTCTTCATTCTCTTCATCTTCTGATTCCTCATCTATGACACCTTCATCAACTGCCACAAAATAGTTTCTCCGGTTTCCTCCTTTGAATTTCCTGAACCTTTCGGGTTTGTCCTCTCACCATTAGGATAGTTTATAGCAATATGTCTTATCTGGTTACAAGAAAAGCATTTCAAAGGTAGCTTACCTTTGTATTTACCGGTTCCTTTAGGAAGCTTCCTGGCAAGGAGAGCTTTAAATGCCATCAGAATCTCCTCATCATTCATTTCTCTACTCTGACTAGGTTCACCATTAGTGCTAGGTTCTTTTCCTTTTCTGGATGGTAAAGCAGAGGCTTTAAATGCTGATTCAGTCTTTTGAACACTGCCATCAAAACTATTTAGCTCATAGACTGTTAGCTTGGCTATGATGGAGTCCAAGGATACCTTAGTCTTGTCTATTGATCTCAGCTCTTGAATAGTAGCAACCCTTATTGCATAGACCGGCAATAGGGATCTCATGACTTTGCTTACCACAGTGGAATCTTCTATTTTACCACCTACACTCTTGATTTCTCCAACAACCATTTTGATTCTTATTCCATACTGCTGAGTGGTCTCACCTTCAACCATCCGCATATCTTCAAACTTCCCTCTCAGACTTTCTTCCTTAGCTTGTTTTACATGTTCATCACCACCATAGATATTTTCAAGAGCATCCCATACCTCTTTGGGATTTACCTTGTCCTGAATATCAATAAACTCAATGTCAGATAGACTACTAATGAGGGCTTCCATGACTTGCCCATTTTCTTGTATCTCTCTCCTTTGGTCATCGGTGAGAGTACCGGTAGGGACAACATAGACATTCTCAACATAACTCCACTGTTGAGCACCCATACTTCTGATGAATATCTTCATCCTATCTTTCCATATACCAAAATTTTCCCTGTTAAACTTTGGACCTTCCCTCTTCATCATTTGACTGGGATCTTTACCTCAAGCGGTTAAGCTTACAACACAGAGGACCTAGATTGCTCTGATACCAATTGATAACTCAATGATGGATGAATAGTACCAAATTGGTACTAAGAAGGGGGGGTGAATCAGTACAAACAAAAATATAGTCCAAATCTGGTTTGAGAGCAAATACTCCAAATGACTAGCAAACAGTAATACTGGTTGAAACAGAGTGCAATCGATAAGACCCAAAATAACTAAAACAATCATAAACCAATCACTCACTAAGCTTTCCTCTTAGCTCAATACTATAGTACCATTACACCCTCATGCATGAACAGGTAAACTATCATATGATCTTCACAATAGTTAGTTCAATATGTTTTATAGACAGGCATAAAACACATAACCATCATATGCTCAACAAGTAATAACAAAGCATCAAGAGATAAAAGCATCACACATGACACACATATTTTTCATGTGGAAACCCAACAAGGAAAAACCATGGTGGGGATGAATACCCACAATCTACTTTTGAACTCTTTAGAAGTCCACTCTGTTAGGAGCCTTGTCCGGTTAAAGACATTACAATAGGTTCTACTAGGAACCTATCATGTTAGGGATCACCCGGTTAAGGGATGGCTACAATACTCGGTTAAGGGTTAAACCCGGTTAGGGTTAC
This sequence comes from Cryptomeria japonica, assembly GCF_030272615.1. Taxonomy (NCBI): domain Eukaryota; kingdom Viridiplantae; phylum Streptophyta; class Pinopsida; order Cupressales; family Cupressaceae; genus Cryptomeria; species Cryptomeria japonica. The sequence goes on along the minus strand of NC_081405.1, from coordinate 502,066,187 downwards.
CTTGTTAGAGGATTTCAAGAACTCAATAGCTAAAGGATCTCCAGAGCTCTATAGCTTCCTAGAACTCATTAACTTCGAGTTACCCTATTAAGGGATTTGAATCAAGTCGGTTAAAGCTACCCTGTTAAGGGATTTGTATCAAGCCGGTTAAGGCTACCCTGTTAAGGGATTTGACAAATGTTGAAGTGGTTAAAGATCAATAGGAATTACAATGATCTGGTAACAACACTCAATGCTAATGCAGATCCTTTTTGGCTCCTCTTCACCTTCTGCACATTCACTTTGCAAGTATCTCTCCTCTCCTTTGGTCTAGCAAGAATCACGTATCACTTCCCTTGGATACACACACAACTTTTGCCAACAAACTTGGAAAGAAACACAACATCGACCTTATAGGAAACAGATAGGTCAGTAGCAAAAACCCTAAACCCTAAACCTGTTAGGTTAAGTAATTCAAGCGGTTCAATCCTGACCGTTGAATCATACTGCATTAAATGCAGCAATCTTGAATCGATCTCAAGACATTCTCCATCATCCATTATCCACCAATTTCATGGTGGCTGATAACCCATCACGTGTTATCACCATTTGACAAACTTTACACATTCCCGAGGTAGATAGGAATAGTCTTCTTCATGCAAGATCCTTCACGCGCATAGGGCTTACGTGGCAACATGATTTGTTCTTCGTTATACTACTAACTCATCACACAAAGATCACTGATTGAGTCACACAGGCTTGAGGTACTCCAACCGGAAATCCTGAAGTGGAAACTACCTACCAACCGGTAGTCACATAGTGCTTCCATGTGTCGGTTCCCATAACTGCATGTCGGTTCATCTTGAACAAATATACCGCTTCGCTTTGGCATATATACCGGTTCACACATATGTCGGTTCTCTCTTCTCACATATCACATATGCTGGTTCACTTCATATCACATATTGACATCAATGACAACATACAATATCATTATGTCCTTATACCGGTTCACATAATGCCAACAGCTACCTTCGTTAAAGTTGTCCAGATTACTAGTGTTGCATGTACAGATATAGATTTGGAGTAGATTGCAGAGGATTATGACAAATACAAAGGTGTTATAAAGAAGCATGCAATTGCAAGATACATGCCTAGGTTGGATGGGAAACCAATTAGAATTCTAGATAGTATCGAGCCACCATTTGACATCACACCTTTCCACCATTATATGCATTATACAATCTATGGATTATGCAGAGTGTTGGGTTTTGATGGAGAGTCAACAGTGTCAGCTGAATTACTAATGATGGCTATGGACATTCAACACCCAGATGTTAACAAATATTATGATTATGTGGGCTATGTCGTTGAACATATTCATAATTCTCTAGTTGAAATTCAGAGTGGTGCACCCAACCCTACATTTAAGCATTATTCATTGCTCATGCATTTAATCTTTGTCTATAATGTTGTGTTCATGAATAAATAATTGGAGTTGTTCAAAGAAGAATTTTGTATCTTAATGCCAATACAAAGATGGACCTAGGTTTGGGACAGTAGTTCCCCCCATTCTTCTTTCCTTTACTTTGAAAATTGGATTGTTTTGCCAATTATGGAAATGCTAGGAATAAATAGGGAAATATTGTCAATTAATGCTAGGAGAGTTTTGAGACCTTACCAGTATGTTCCAAACTAGTCTATTTCACATAATTCGGGGGACTTTTTCTTTTTTGATAACTTTACTGTGATCGGAGTCTATGGGTGTCCTCAGCCTCCCCATATTTTACCAAAATTTGTTCCAATTAGGATTGCTTTTATGGAGTTTATTTGGCAATTGACCCTAGTTGAAAAAGAATACCTTGAGAAACATAGGAAGGGTTCTTTACTTCCTAGGCTTTGGGTTGTGTCTAATTTTACCATTGGTAGGAATTCTTTTGATCAAGTAAACAATTTCCTTAAACAGTATAGAATGGTTAATGTTGTGTCTAGATTCTGTGATCCTAAACAATTTATTAAACGTGCATTGCCAAAAATGATACCTTGGGCCACAATAAAGGACCATAAACCATTGGATGATGAAGATGTGGTTATAAATTTTCTAAGAAAAGAGGAAGTACAAGAAAGCAGAAGAAAATGGAAAAAATTGATGAGAGTTGAAGTAGAATTGAAGGATGTTGATCCTAGTTTCTCAAGTTTTTTCATTGATAATCCGTATCTAGAGAGGATTAACAGAATGTTGAGTTTATATGAAACTCTGATGGAACAAATGCCTCAAATTCCAGAAGTGTCTACTCAACAACAAGACCCCCAAGATGGATAATCTTCACATGGCAAGAGGCCACTTATTGTGTCTGTTGATGATGTAGAGAGTGGGGACGAAGTTCAATCTGCTCGAGTGCCACATGCAAAGAAATAAAAAACCAAAGAGGTGGGTGCAATTGTGAGGAGTGACCCTGCTAGAGCAATTGTTACTAAACAAGGACACTGCTTTCATCAAATAAGGACACATCTCAGAGAAGCAAGACAAAATGAGGAATAGGGAGACACAAACGAAGCCCTTGTTCAAGGCTTTGATGAGTGTGTGATGTTGTCAAATGAGTTCATGAAAGATGATGACTCTATTAAGTCAAAAGAATTTAAACATTTTCTGAGAAGTTCTAAACAAAATCAATTAAGACAAAATTTGACCATAGAGGAAGGAAATGTAGAAAAGAATGAGGAGATTGTCAAGGCATTGTAGGAATATGATCCTGACAAGGAGCAAATAACTGTGGATCAGGAAAGACAATTGATTAAAACTACTAATATGATTGTGATGCCTGACTAGGATATCCAGTCTATTTTTATTATTGATCAAATTAGGAAGCAAGAGGACCCATTGTTTAAAACTGAATTTGAAATGGGAGATGTAATTAGAGGATCAAGATTTAATCTTAAGTCAAAGACACTTGCTGCTTGGTCTTTGGCCCCTTCCACTCAAAAGCCCCACCTTCTAAATATCCAAGTAGAAATGAAAGCTGACAGAATGATCTAGAATTTGCATAACACAAGTGACACGAAGATTCCCTCATTTATTACTCAAGTTTCTTTCATGAATTTATCAAAAATAGAGGATTTGTCAAGAAGATACACAGAAACATATAACCAATTGATTGCATTAGCTAAAAAATATGAAGAGACGCTAATGAAGAAGGCCTCTCTAGAGGAAGAGATAGTGGAGTTGAAAGAAAAAATTGCAAATGAGACCCCTCCAATACAGATTATAGAACAAGTATAAGAAATATCAACTGGCATGACAACAAAAATGGAGGAATACATAGAGAAAATTGAAAAGCTTGAAAAGGAATAAAATGTCAAGGCTATCTCTGTTGTGTCAGAAATTCTGAACACAGGATTAATGTATTGAAAGGAAAATTGATGGTAGTGCATGATTTGCACATTTCTTTGAAAGAGGCAAGTAATAAATCCTTTGAAGCTATCGCTTTTCTTGGACCTTTGTTCAATGTTTGGTTAGGAAGAAGTAGATTAATGGATAAGCTAGATACTGCAATGTTGTATAGTGATGAGTTCCCTCCCAAGATCAGTGACACTAAAGACATGGTGGAGGTAATCAATGCAGCTTATGCATTTTTCATAGGGAAGGATGTGCTTATAAATGAAAAATTGTAGACATTTGGGGAAGGTTACAATACATTGGTACCTTCAATTTATGGTAGTAATGGAGAATTGAAATTAGTTTCTGATTGGACGACCAACAAATTTGATTTTATTCTGGAGGGAGAAGAAATAATCAAGCATATAGATGATCAAGTTGATGTTGATTTCCTTAATGGTCTGCTTGATTCAATGTTCAAGGTTGAGGTTGACCATACAAAGTTTATTGTTGAGGCTAGGGCAGTTATAGATGCCAGATGGACAGAGTCAGTTGAAAAGTTGGAAGAGGTAAAGGCATTCAGTTGGGTAATAGACAAAGAGGTGGACAGGTGGAAAGCCATGCTAAAGCAAAAGAAAACATTTCAGGTTGCTAGTGCTACCCAATATTCCTCGAAGTAATCCTAAGCTTGTTGCATCCTTATCTTATAAAAAGATTCCAAGATTAATTTGAGAGGGATGGCCAATTTTGTTTTTATCGGTAGAGAGGGATGGCTAGTTGGCCACTTTGATTGATGTTGAAAACTCTGATACAATTATAATAGTTCAATTGTTCAAGAATTTGATAAGTGCACAGTTGAATCGTATTTTGAATTTACTTTCTGATATCATTATGAATATAATATCAATATCATTTGTATTTTGAGATCTTCACATAATCATCTTTGTGTTGAATTTATGTTTTCATTATGAATTGAATGGTCGAGGGTTTTTCAATTTACGTATCTACAAGGGAGATTATGGAATTGTTCTAGGATTTCTTTTAAGGAAATAATTAAAGTTCTTGGGGCAGTTTCAGTGAAATCATTTTTTTTAATACAAATTTGATGATTATATCATTTGTATAAATCTGAATTGTGTGTGTAAAGGCATATTCATTTCTGTTTATTTTTAAATGAATCTTATTCAAGTTTATTATCAAGTTGTCTTTGAATTGTAAGTGACTCTATGCCCTAGGATAAGGCACTAGTATGTTGTCTTGATGAAGTGACCTTCCAATTACAATAGTTGATTCATTGTGGATGAATATGTTTTCTTGTTTGCCTTTGATTATGAAAGTGCGATTTTTTTGAAATCTGATTTAATGATTGCATTCTTTTTATATTAGATTTGATTAGATTTTGGATCTACCCTCATTTTTATTTTATTATTACATCTTGTTTAGGGTTTGGGTTTTCATTGTGTTGTATATATCTGATCTCACCTACCCAACCTTAGACTATGTTCTTACTTCTTTGTATATAACATCTATCATAGAATTGGATCCTCAAAAGATATTCCCTTTAATTAAGTTGCATGCATGTTTTACTAATTATGTTGTATTCCTATCTATTTTTGTATTTGATCTAGATCCTTTCATTCTTAATACTCTTATGATTTAATATGCTATGGATGTTAATGTAATATATATGGAGATGTTCTATCATGAACATGTTTTCCCTCCTCCATAAAGTTGGCATTTCCTCATACCTATAATCAACATGTATCTTGATCTTTGTATCCTTGCCATTATATGTGTATATATGAATGAACATTCAAGATTTCTTGTATCTTATCCATCTGTATGTTCAACAAGTTTTTTGGGACCTCAAAACCCTCTTCCCTTAAGTAATCCTCCCACCAATTGCAATGAAGTACATCCTTAATATGATTCTAGACTAACAGAAATTTCACATTCTTGGGTATAATAGGAAGCATTAAATGAAAAATTACATACACTATAACAATGCAACAAATGAAAAAACTCTTGATTTTGTTCATTTGAAAGATGATGGAATTAAACACCGGAGAGAAATAGATCAGAATTTAATTTCTATTGAATAAAATTACCACTTCTTTCATAAACTAAATTTACATATAACTCCTTCAAGAACCTGCACAAATCTTGACACTAAATGCTTTTCATTTGCTATGTAAATGAATGTACAACTTGCTTCCTTTACCTAGACTCACTACTGGAACCAGAAAAGGAACCCTTCTAATGGCCTTGATTTCCCTTTCTATAGAAGAAAAGGGAGCAACAAGCTCCAGGCCAAGAGACACATGTCAATAGAACATTTACTCTCAGAAATTAGGCCTAAAAGGCCATATGTAATTCTATTACAAAAATATTCTTTATCCATGTGTTGGCCATGAATCAAAATTTTCAACTGAAAAATTGGTAGAAGCAAAACTGCTTGAGCCATGCCATTATCACCTTGATGCCTTCAAATGGAGTGTGAGATGTTATGTTCTGTCCAATAGATCATTTCCCTTCTCGAAAGGGATACTGGGACCTGGCAAGAAGTAAAGTAACCCCTAAAATAGAGGAGGAGCTTCAACCTTCATGCCCAGGAATGAAGAAAATGGAAAGAGGAGCTCAAGCATTCATGCCCAAGATCAAAGAAAGTGGAAAGAGGAGCTTTAGGGTAAACATAATATGCTGGGGAGGGGTCACAACTTCCATGTTGTCACAAAGATGACTGGCTGCCACTCCCCACCCAAACAAATCCTTCTTTCATTCCTCTGTGAGCTCCTTCTTCAAACCCCCTTCCATCCTATGGAAGAGTAGAAGTAGAGGATGTGCCATGCATGACCTTTCTTGATAGGAAAAGGCTTTCATGCCCCCTTTGGAAATCCTTCTCACTTTCACAACCCCTCTAAAAATAAACAAACTCACACAGGAGAAAAAAAAACAAAAAAAACATACATTTGGTATCACAGAGCACACAACAACTCGATGCATGATCTTTCTCAAGCATCATCTTCCTTTCTGAGGAAAAAACCACTCACGAAGTTAAATGTCTGAAGACCTGATCAAGCCGCGAGCTTGTGAGTGAAGTGCTAGCGGTTAAGAGATAAACAATTTTATGTTGGCGAGTACGTGACAAGGGTTAAAGTTACCACTATCTCCAATTCGTAGCGGTGACAAGGACTTAACATTTTGTGGTCGAGAATTGTCGAGTGGTGGTTCAGTTGCCCTCAGTCGCTAGATCTTGCGGTTATGAAGGCTTAGCATTTTCAGCTTGCGAGCTGAAGATAGAGTCATAAGGGCTTGTTGCTAGGTCGCGAGATTTTCTAATGGGCAGTCTTTTAGGTAGAGGGTTGATGACTATGTGCCACATGTTTTAATGACTTGACGGGGACTGCTGAGGTGCCAATATAATTTTTTACATTTTGGAAAAAGGTTGAAATCGCCAATTTTTTTTTTTTATGGTTTGAAAATAGCTTGAAATTGCCAATATATTTTTTTTATGGTTGAAAATAGGTTGAAATCACCAATTATTTTTTTTAATGGTTTGAAAATAGGTTGAAATCGTCAATATTTTTCTTTAACAGTTTGAAAATAGGTTGAAATCACCAATGCAAATATTTTTTTTGGTTTTAATAACATTACAATTCTCCCATGCAAATATTTTTTTGGTTTTAAAAACATTACAATTCACCAAGATTTTTCACAAACTTTGAGCGATCACGGATGATTTGCCAATGGAGATTATTATTTTTTCTCCTTAAACCGCAAAATTTTGCCAGTAAAATAAAAAATTTCCTTGGCAATTATACAACTTTCGCTAGGTTTTTACACCTTGTTCGAGGGGGGGGGAGTTTCTTAAAGTTTTCCCTGATTCTTAGTAATCTTCCAGTAATCCTGTCCAAGACATTTCAAATGCACTTTCATCCGGCTCTTCCATAAAGTATAGTCACTTCCATCAAACCTCGAACTATCCTTCTTGAAAATAATATCTTGAGCTCCCAACTCAGATCTCCTCAAGCAACTAGGCTTCTATTGGAGGATCTAGCTCTGATACCAATTGTTAGCAGCAATCAAGAAGGAAGACTGAGAGGGGGGGATTGATCAATATTCACCAGATATAGAAAATTAAACTCCAAAACGTAAACTGATAAACTGCAGCAATAAACAGATAAGCAAATTAACAACACAACACAACACACAACACCTAGATTTTTGACGTGGAAAACCTGGTTAAGGAAAAAACCACGGTGGGAACCTACCCACAGTAAGATGATACTCTGTAGTAGTATGTGAAAATATTACAATGGGGAATGCACATGCATTCAAGCACACTGCCTAGAGCTCACTGCTCAAAATATATTTATCTGGAAGGCTACAACCTTTAGGGAAGTCTGACTGACTTACAATATGATTTAGACTACAATCTGAAGGAAGTGAACTGTAATGATAGCATCTACAAATGCCTAATGACAGTTCTAGTTAAGCACAATTGTCTACATTGCAACACCAATCTCACCTCAACACTTCACTAACTGATAAATTTCTCATTTGTACATTCACCTCTCTCTGATAATGTAGACACAATAATGATACTAAAACTAAGTGAATAACTCACCTATATATACAATTCATCAACCTTGATAACAAGGTTGGCTAAACCCTCAACCCTCAACTCATAATTACAAAAATTACATTACACAATACAAAGATCAATCACTAGACCAATATAATGATTTGCATTACATAGCATGGACCTAAATCAAATTCCCAAATGATCACATCCACTGGAAATCATGCCAAGATCAACTGCAACACACAACACCATCAAAAATACCGTTTAACATGAAAATCAATACCGGTTGATGAAAATAACCAAAAATCACACAATGATCAATGTGGATCACCAAAATAAATAGGACACAACTAGGAAACACCAACAAGCATGTTAGAATCATCACCAATAGCTACACCATCACCACTTATCAAATCTTCATCGATCAACATCTAGAAAGCTCAAGAACACAACCAAACAGCAACTATCATAAAGAAAGATAACTTGTAGGGCATCAAATCATGAACCATCTAAAATAAAGATACACAAGATCATCCCAAACAATATCCCAAAACCTCAACACAAAATCTGATCACACCGAAACACACCGGAGGAAATATCGGATTCTACAAAGTAGTGATTAGCATAACCAAACTACAAAACTAGATCAGAAGATCTTCCCAAACTCACCGAAATAAATCACGAGAATATGTTGACAACAACATATCCTACTAGCAGTAATGAACAACCATATCCAACAAAACCAATAATCTACCCCTTCTGATGGGAGCTAGATGCATTGAGTTGCATCAATCTAGTGGACTTCACAGTCTTATCTTCTTGTCTAGATTGATGAGTTTATGTTGCTCCTAAGATGGAGTAGTTTGTTTGTGATTCAGTGAGCTAGTTGCAATGATGATTTGTTTATCTAAGGGAGATTTTGATTTTCTATTTTTAGAACCTTTGTCATTGATGTCAAAGGGGGAGAGAAAGCATGTGAAAAATTGTCTTATCTACTTGGTCTTAGGGGGAGTTTGTTGGAGATGTTTTCATTCTTTGCATTAATTTTTTTTCACATCCATATGTTTCCATCAATTCCAAAGGGGGAGATTGTTGGACATTGATGCTCCTAGGATATGTTGTTGTCATTGATGTCAACATATTCTTGTGATTTATTGCTCTGGTGGTTGCAAATTGGTTTATTGGGATTCTAGTTTATTGGGAAGCTTAATTGATCATATCATATGATCCGGTTTGCAGTTTGGTTTCTCTGATCAATGCTTTGCAGAGTTTAGTATTTCTTCTAGTATATTTCGGTGTGATCAGATCTTGAGTTATGATTTTGGGAGATTGTTTGGGATGTTCGTGTGTATCTACATTTCAGATGGTTTGTGATTTCATGCTCTGCAAGCTATCTTTCTAGTCTGAGTTGTTGTTGTTGAGTGTTCTTGAGTCTCAGATGTTGATCGATGAATATTTGATAAGTGGTGTTGGTGCAGCTATTGTGGATGGTTCTAATGTGCTTTTTGGTGTTTCTTGATCATGTTCTATTTTTTTTGGTGGTCCACATTGATTCTTGTGCATGTTCTTGGTGATTTTGTTGAACCAGTGATATTCTTCATGTTATGCAGTATTCTTGGTAGTGTAGTGTGTTGTGGTTGATCTTGGTGATATTTCCGATGGTGTTGCGTGTTTGGATTTTTGGTTTAGGTCCATGTTATGTCATTTATATCATTATATTGGTCTAGTGGTTTATCTTTGTATTGTATGATATAATTTTATAATTGTGAGATGAGGGTTTAGGTAGCCTTGTTCTCAAGGTTGATGATCAGTATATATATGTGATGTAGTCATGTAAATTTGGTATTAGTGTTGTGTCTACATTATCAGAGAGTGGTATATGTGGTTCTTAAGAGAGTTCATCCTTAGGCATTGTGTTTGAGCAGAGATTGGAGTGTTGCAGAGCAAACAAGTGTGCTTAACCGAAACTGTCATCAGGCATTTGTAGATGCTATTCTTTTAGTTCATTTGACACCGGATTGTTGTTTGAATATCTTGTAAGTCAGTGAGACTTATTTGTAAGGTAGTGAACCTTCCTTGATGGTTGTATCCTTCTGGGTTATTATATTTGAGCAGTGAGCTCTAGGCAGTGAGTCTAAATGCATGTGCATTCTCCATTATAATATTTACACATACTACTACAGAGTATCATCTTATTGTGGGTAGGTTCCCATAGTGTTTTTTTCCCTTAACCAGGCTTTCCACGTCAAAATCTTGGTGTTGTGTGTTGTGCTATCAATTTTCTTATCTTTGTTGTTATTGCAGTTTATTGGATTTGCATTTGAGGTTAAGTTTGATAATTTGGTGAAAACTGATTCACCCCTCCCCCCCCTCTTAGTTTTCCTTCATTGATGTTGCCAACACCTTAATGGGAAATGGATTAGATTGCATTGTTTTGAGTTGCATATCATATTAGATGGATGATCAATTGATTTCATATCAAGCTAGAAAGGTATCAAGGAAATTGCATATGTGCATGGAATAATGATAATGAAAATTTTATGTGTTGTATTAAGAATGAGTGGGTTGTCATTTCTTATGATTGGTAGAGTAAGTGATGATGTTGAGATACCCTAGGGAGATGGCAATGAAATTTAAATTGTCTTTATTTTCGCTTGCGTAATTAGCCCATGTGATTATGTTACACGTTCATGTTTCTATGTGAATATTATGTTAAAGATGTTTAATTCATATTGAGTAGATGATGTTACATGTTGCTTTAAATAATGTTTAAAAAAAAAAATCTCTTCTAGTATGTTAGTTTTCTTTATTTCTCTAGGGTATTTTGGTGGGCATTACTTTCCTTCTGGAGGTGCCTATTCATCTATAGTAGTAGGTATTCTCTCAAATTAAGCTTCTTGCATAGGTTTTGAGGCAATATGATCCCATGCTTCACATACTTTCACATTGGTACTCTCCACTATCTTGTTTAATCTTTTGTTGTAGCATTGGTAAGCCTTCCTATTAATTACATATCCCAATAATATTCCTTCATCGGCTCTAGTATCATACTTTCAAAGATCATTCTCATCTCTTCTAATATAAAATTTGCTTCCACAAATTAAAATATTTTATAGTAGGTGGTATTCTATACCACAACCCATAAGGTGTCTTTGTATGATTTATCCTTATTTTAACCTTTTTAAGAATTTAAACAATGGTATGGATAGCTTCTTTCCAATAAACATTAGCCAAGTGAGCATATTTCATCATAGTTCTAGCCATCTTAATAAAAGTTATATTCTTCCTTTCTACCACACCATTCTGATGAGAAGTTCCCGAAGTAGAAAGATGGCTCCTAACGCCATATTTCTCACAAAAAAAATTAAACTCAGTTGAAGTAAATTCTCCACCTCTAACATATGTCAAACATTTGATTCTAGCATCAACCTGATTCTCTACCATTTAATTGAAAACTTTAAATCTTTCAAAAGCTTTAGATTTTTCCCTTAATAATGTAACCCATGCCATTCTAGAGTAATCATCAATGATAACATAAAATAACTCTCACCATTGAGTCCATATGTCCTTATAAGTCTATGTGAATTATCTCAAGTGGGCGTGATGTATAATACTCCTTGTTCTTGAAACTTCTTGTTTTCTTTCCTAAATGGCATTCCCTATGTTGGTTCCCAAACCAACAGTCTCTGAGTTCTAGAGGAATTGTCACTAACTCATAAAAAAACTAGGAGAAGGATTTGGCCAATGAATGAGATTCAGTCACAAGACTAAGATCTCCTACACTTCTGGTTCTACGAGACCAAGGCAAGTGAACCTATGTAATGTCTAACAACTTTCAGCTTTAAAACACTAATAACATTATAACTTATAGTAGATCATCCCAACGATAATGTACTAAGGGAGATGGATAAACTCCTAGTTTTTGGCTATAACCTTAGTTTATAACCATCTATGCACTCATTGAGGTGGGTTTTTACACTAATCCTACCCCTAATGCAGAAAAGAAATAATTTTGATTATGAAATAATTATGAAAAACTAAAAAACAACCCCATGACCAGTGCCTTGTATGGGAAACAAAGTCTATTCTTAGCATGCAACCTTACACCTAAGTAGCTTGAACTATAACCATAGAAATATCAGCATCAATGCTTTAAATCAACACCCATTAGCTTGGTTATTCCTACAACCATACTTAAAGATCCTACATACAAGAGATTATTCATCATCCTATTCAAGCATTTTAATCTCTTCCTTGAAGAGAAGCAAAAATAGAATAAACACCAGGCTTGTTGGGACAAAACATACAATCCTAGATTGTCTATTTCATAAATAAAACTGCTACATATGGGAGGTAGCAGCAAGAGAAACCAATGTTATGTTCTTGCATATATGATTACAACTACTAAAAATGCAAAGCATATACAAGCTGAAAATAACACTGATTGTCATTAGAAACTTGCTTTCTATACATCGAAGCCCTACTTCCAGAATGATGAGGAAATTACATTTAGAATACTCTTTTTAGAAGAAGAGAGATATATTTTCAAAAAATGAAAACCCTAAAGGAATCTTGAGAATTGACTTGTCTTCATCTTGAAATCTGGAACTTCTAGAAATTTGCTCTCCTTTAAAAATTTGCCAAAATCTTTACCTACACCCGTGCTAGAAATTAGAGTTGAAAATCTGAAAAATGCTTCTTTGGTTACACTTGTCAACTCACCTCTACACCCTTGCCAAAGCTCTCCACTTTAAGCTCTTGTTGCACTTGCTACAGGAACTCACATGTCTCTCTATTTGAAAAACTCAGAATTTTTCCATATTGGTGAAAGTTAAAAAAAAAAAGACTTTTCACTACACTTTTCTATTTGCCTAGAAATGGCAAAAGGCCCCCTTTGTGATACATTGAAAAAAGAAGTCCACCCTTGAGTGAGAAAATTTCTCCATTGTATATTCTGAAAAATAACTTTGCAACTATTTCGTGCATATTCAGAAATACAAGAAATTCCCCCTCTTGGCCACAATGAAAGTCATTGTCATCTTCACCCTTTGCATATATTTCCTTTCACCTATAGACTTTACCCTTTGAGTGAAAAAATGTTTTCATCATCCCCATTTTATGCATATTTACTTTACTATGAAAAAGTGAAATTTTCCAATTCAGCAAAATATCCCCATGTCTAGAAATGATTCCTTTGTTCTATCACTTCTCGGTGAAAAATAATGCAGTCAGTAAATCCTCTTTCCAAATAAACAATCTACTAATACTACACTTCGTATTTACTGGTGAAATATTGTTATCATATGTCATAACTGCTCTTGTAAAAACATTTTACCCCCTTTTGTACTTGTTTGGTAAATAATCTCACCCCTCTCTCTCTTCATACCCTCAATTGATCACAATGCTAGCTATTTGCTATCTTAATTATTTCAAAACAAATTATTCACAAAATGCCCTGTATACGTGTTGCAGTGACACCACCTCTGTGGTACTATGGAAAACATATCACCATTACCTCAATTCTTGACTGTGACATTTGATTTATGGCGAGCTCACCATTATATTTCCATGCGTTGAACTTCATAAACCCTAAATTGTACATCTCTACATCATTATTTGCTTGAAAGAGATGAAATCTTTCTCAACAGATCAGTTTCATGCTTATCCTGCAACAAACAGACAAAACATGAACCCTAGAGACGGGTAAGCATCACACAAGGAGTTTGCCCCAAATCTCTCTTTGCACACATTGTTCTACCTTGTGGGTTGAGCTAAACCCGCCAAATCCGCATTATTCTCCTTGACAGAGAATCCCCTTCCTCCATTGCACACGTGTAATGCACTCCATGTTCTTCATAGTGTGTTACAATATCAAAACAAAATACATGTTGTTACAACCTACGCAAACCCCATTGAATTTTCCACACATGCTTCGATTTCTATTTAAAAATAACACGAACATCATAATCGCAAATCTACAAAGCAAGTGAAAACATCCCTTCCTTGGAGGATGGAGATCCTTCAGGTATAGATTGACAACTAGTAGTCCTATTTGAAACGCACCCTCACTGATATTCGATGCCTAACCTCTAACACACATACACAACATAGACCGCAATACCCCATCCATTTGCCCTAATCTTTAGTTAGGTTTCCCAGCGTGCTGCTTGGACTTGCTTTTGCCCCTGCACGGGTTTCTTTTCCTTTGCAGTCTCATCTTCCTTATCCCACACTGCCTTCTCAAGGACATGACATTTAGCATGGGACTGCAGGGGGCCACTCCTCCTTCATTTCCCAACACACCACATGCCTATGTTGGGAACCTTTAAGAGCCCACGGGATGGCGGGGAGAGCTCTCTCCTACAAGCCTGCACCACCTTTTTCCTTGGTTCAATCTCCCCGTGGGGTGGTGAGATAAGCTCTTCCTGGATCATCCGCATACCTTCTTTGCACGTTAGAGAGTCACATGGGGTTTTCATGAGATTCGCGTTAGGCTTCACTCTTATTTTCTCCTGACATATGCTATAGGGGAGGGCCCACAAATCTCCTTGTGAATGTGAAATGTACAAGTAATAACATTAACATTGGCTCATTTTGGAATAATTTTACTTATACCTTATCATCCGTCTAAGCCTCCCTCTTTCTTGCAAAGATTTGAACCATTAAAAGGTCATGCCCCCACTTGCATTTTGGACATTTAAATTAGCAAAAGGTTTTAAAATACCTCCTCCCCTTTCTGAATACCATGTTCAAATGTGCTTAGGGAAATAATGATAATATATAAATTCAAATGATTCAAACAACACACATTTCTTTAAGAACTTCCTAATTTTACCAGGCCCCAATTTCTACTTGATCCTTGGTACTTTGACAAATGGTTTCTAGTAGATCATTATTATGCTTTTATATTCCCTTTGACTTTATTGGACTAACCAATTTAGTATTTAAATCAATAATTATTTTAAATAATAATATTTCTTCAAATAATCATTAATTGATCTGTGTTGGGCCTTATCATTTGTCGGGCCCCTGGTGGGCCTGACTTAAAAACAAAATGTTTCTAAACAACTGATATTTACAAATGCCCTAGAAAACTAACCTGAGACGCTCTGAATTCGAGAAATAGAATGAGAAATCATTAAACTTCATATTTTACAACTCTGCACTTTGACCCAAAACCACTCGAGGAGCCTCTGAAACTAGTCTCAAAAACTGATCCAAACACCTAATTAGGGCTTGCAGACCGACACACTAATAGATTGCAATATAGATAATCCAGAGCATCTAAAGGATCTTCATTATGACCTTCGAGGCAAAAGATAATAACCCACAAAGATGCCTACTCAGAAAAATCAGAATATGCACCCTTTAAACCTTGCAAAAGTGTGTTTGGAATGGGCTTCAAAAACTAATCAAATGACAAGATGGGGGGCTACAAACTAGGTAACTAGTAGATAATTTTATAGAGAATCATGGGGTATAACCACTTTGGAATGCAAGTCAACTGGGCGTGAAATAAAAATTCACAAAGTGGGCACCAAACTACTGTTTAACACTATCCAGTTTGCAAAATTAAACTTTTTGCACATAGATTTGACTTTCAAAACTGAGCAAACAAATTCATGGGGAAATGTAACTTGGCATGGGGCTTCAAAAAATTGCAGAGAAACATGGAATACTCTCTACTTGGCTTGACAATCAACTGGTACAAAGATATACTTGCTCAAACAGGGCTACTCAAAAAAGTAAAAACCTATACAAACATCAACCCAAACTTCAGGACCTCCGAAGGAGACTTCACAAATGCATCAAATATGGTTATGAGAGGCGTAAAATCAACACATGACATATCTATAAGGTTCTTAACAAGCTCCCAAGAGGATTTTGCATGATAATTCTCCTGTGCAAAAATATGAGCTCACCAACTGAGCCACATAGGCTTGTTCTGCAAGGCGATTATGAATGCAATCTACAAAATTTTGAGCCTGGGTCTTCAAAATTAGACAAATTTTTTGAAGTCCCAACACCCTACACACAATGCCAATAAGTGATAATCCTTGGTAAATCTCTTACTGCTTTATAGTTATTGATCTTTATCATGTTATCAAAGTTACCATGTCCTATCCTCTTGTGCCATAACTAGCATTCATTACTCTGACTCAAATAACATGTGTTTCCACTTCTATCCTTTATGTAGTAAACATTCCCACTTGTCCTAATCCCTTCTACTACCAACTTTCAAGCTCTACCTTTCTAATCTTGTGTACATAATCTGTGAACACAACTTCATAACCTCTATTGCACATTTGACTAACACACAATATACTATGTCTCAATCCCTCTACACAATAAACATCATCAATTCTATGCTTACACTCAATAGAGATTCTTCCTATTTTGTAGATCGATGCATCTTCCTCTCTTGCAAATATTACAAAACCACCATCATACTTCTTCAGGGTAATAAAATTGTCTTTGTCTCTGGTCATGTGATTTGAGCATTCAAAATGAATGATCCATAATTTAGGTTCAACTTTAACATCTAGTGAAGTCTTATGGTCTCCTAATACATTCTTGATACTTCTCTTCTATAGCTAGAAATAAGGATTCTTCATCCAAGGCTTCAACATCTTCTTCAAATGAGTGTGCATTCATAGAATATAAACTCATTTTCCCTTTATCGCTATCACTTGTTCTTCTCTTAAAGTCATTTCTTCTATACCCACTTTTCTTTTCATCATCCTTAGATGTTTTGTAATCTTATTTATATGTACATTTAGAAGCATACTGACCAATTCTTCCACAATTAAAACATTTCAACGACAACCTACCTTTATGCTTTCTAGTTCCTCGCTTTAGTCTTCTTACAAATTTTACTTTAATCTCATCTAGGTTCTCACTAGTTTTCGGTTTATCTCCTGATATCCTTGAAAAATTAAATGCAGCTTCTCTTCGATAAGACTTTATATCTTCCATCTCACCATTATCATAGGAAAATAATGTACCAATAAGCTAATAAATTATGTAGTTGTTCAAGTCATGACATTCTTCAATTGCACAATTCTCTTATTTCTAGGGTTTTGTTAATGTAAACATGATCTTTTGATGACATTACTTTCTTCAAACATTTCACCAATAGCTCGAACAACTTTTGTTGTATCATTTACTCTATGTATGTAAATTTAAACACTTTCATCATCAACCATTATGAAACCTTCAAACTTCTACTTCAAGTTCAAGAATCTTGCTTGCTACATCTTCGGATCACCTCCATATGCATAACTCAACTTGTTCCAAGTTTCCTTAGCTTCCTTAATTCCTTTGACTTTACCAAAAAGTTCATCACAGAGACAATTGTTAAGAATTTTTCTATCCTTCACATTTGTCTCTTGAGCCTTAATCTCATTTGAAGTTGATGGTCCATTAGGAGGTCATTGATAACCAATCTAGATAATCTCCCAGATTCCATTCTCCAATGCTTCCATATAAGATTCCATTACTTCATTCCAATAGTTGTAGTTTGTTCCCTCAAACATTGAAGCTTTAACATAAAAGTCATGTGTCATTTCTAGATCTACCTCAAGTAGATAAGTGTCATGCCCAAACTTTTGGGCAAAAACAGAACAATAAATTTTTTTTTAAAACAACATAAATACATTAAATAATCTATATTTAAAATGGAATAAATAAGTTTTGTCTTAACTAAGGGTTAACTCTGGGTTAAATAGAATGGTTTACTAGGTTGATTTAATTCACTCTAAATTATTCCCTAAAAGGGGTCGTCACAGCTTAATTAATTAAGTTAACTAAATTACTTAATTTTCTCTAATTAAAATTTCTCCAATAATAAATCAAGAGATATTAATTATCTCAACAGTATTAAAATACTCAAGGCTACATAGAATAATTTTAACTCATATTAAAATAATTAATTGAGCAAACATGAATACGCTTTTAAATCAAACTAATAGAGTTAACCCAAATCAAGTATAATATTAGACTAATTAATTCATCTTATATTAAAGTCAAAATTAATTCCCCTTGGATATTTAACTTTCAACTATTAAATATTTGGCCAAATGACCTCATAGGCTAAAATTTTACATTATACATTTAATAAATTCCATTGATAAAATCCCCCAAAAGAATTTTAATCCAAACATCCATATTTAATTAAATATGAAAACTAACTATATAAAATTCTCATTAATAAACCTTTTTAATAAAATTTAATCAATTATGAGAATAATATTGCTATATAAAAATTAATCCCCAATTTCAATTATAATCCCTAAAAAGTCTATATTAAGAACCAATTTTACCCTAGTCAATATTAGGGGTTAATTAATTCTACATATTGATTATAGATAAATGGGGGGGAGTTTCTTTTTCAAAAAAAATTTAAAAAAGACTTCCCCCTCAATTCATTTTATTATTATTTAATTACAAACCCTATCTAGGGTTAGTCTAATTCTCTTTATACCCCAACCCTATTCTTTTTATTTCTTTATTATCAAGCTAACACTAACCCAAAATTGGGTTAGGGTTGCTTGTTTCTCTCTTTTTGTGTGTGTGTGTGTGCAGGTGCAGCCATGGCGGCCAAGCAAAGGAGAGGTCGAAGGTGTTATGCAGGGGGTCGACGGTTAATGGCGATTGAGGTTAATGAAGGGGCAGCAACAATGGTTTGGAAGGCGGATTGCCACCCGTGGGTGCCACTTTACAAGTCGGTTGGGCCGAGCCTGTGGGTCACAGCTCACAGTGGCGGCCAAGACCACCACTGTGGGTCGTGGCCTACAGCGCGACCTCAGACACTCTATAGGTCACCGCCCATAGAGAGGGTCGCAGTCGCTCTATGGGTTGCGGACCACAGAGACGGCTGAAGCCGCTTTACGGGTCGCCACCCACAAAGACGGCTAAAGCCGCTCTATGGGTTATGACCCACAGTATTGTCGGGCCAGCCCGAACCCACACAAACTTCTCTCCCTTATTTTTTGTGTATTATTAAATTTATTTATTTATTTAACATTTTAAAAGTATATATATATTTATATTGATATGAACTTATATATATCCGAGAACAACATATTTATCTAGAATGAGCCAAAAATAATAATTTGCAGCATATTTAATTTCCAAGTTTTAATGTATCCAATATATATATATATGTGTGTGTGTGTGTGTGTGTGTGTGTGTGTGTGTGTGTGTGCATATATATATATATGTACCTAAGCATTTTTATTACAACAACCTACAAATTAATCATTTAACAAAGAAGAAACAACAAATTAGATGTCTAGTTTAGAACATTAAGCATGCATTTTAGCAGGGTATGTTAAATAACAAAATAGAGTAAATTTGTTTTCTTTTTTTATATCAATAACATACGGTTAACCTTTTGATTTAAATAACTCTATATCTATATTTCTTTTCTTTTCACTAACATGCTATTATAGACTGTAAAATATGACAGAATATTTCTATTTACAATTGCAACTAACATTTTCTAAAAAAATATTTAATTCAATAAATTGCAATATCTAATGCATTATCAATATTGACTCATAAATTTATCTATCTAATCTTCCTTTGAGTAGGACTCTATATGTAAGCAAATATTTCATTTCTGTTTAAAAGTGACTCTTCTATGAACATTGACTTTGCATTTCTTTCTCAATAATTAGAAACATAATATAATATCATTTTTATTCTTTTCAAGCAACTATATCAACACAGAAATAATCAACAAATGTATTCTTCTTTTTTGAAAAATATAAATACTTCAAATTTAAAATACATCTTGTTTCATGGTAAAACTTAATCAAATAAATACATTTAATACTTCATGGAATTTCTTTTACAAATAGGTAGATACAAAACCTAGCCTCTGATTTCTACTAAAAGAAGGTTTTCCAATACATTTATTTTCTTATTACAAATAAAAATAGTATCAACTTCAAGTTTTTTCTTCCAATCCTTTCCCAAGAAAACCTGCAATTAAAAGCTTGAGGTTGTGACCATGGAGGCTCACCTCCCAACCTAGGCTTACAAGAAGCCACCCCCGAGCTAGGAGAACCAAGGCTAGATGGGAAACACACATTAAAAAAAACACATCCAAGCAAGAAAACTCACAACAACATTAACACTCCCATCCCAAGGATAAACAATGTCACTTGTGTGACTTCAAGTGGGGTGAAGGTGGACCATATACCTAGAGGAGAATTCTGCAAGTAGAGAACACAATGTCATAGCAAGGCTACAAATAAACACATCCACAAGCTCCAAACTTGTCCCTATAATCCCTTATGTCCCTCAAAGCATACAAGCCAACAAACTCCCCTTATGACCCCCATTTCACTAACAAAATACAATGTAGCAAAGGTCCCATAACCCCTTGTAAATCACTCTCTTCCAAAGAGAGCCTTTACGCTCATAGGCTGTCAAACAACCCTTGACCCCAAGGCCACTCTTCTCTCCCAAGGGTGAGTTTGGCCTTGAAAACTCTCCAAACAAAACACAATAACAAAAGAAAAGAACACAGGGAAGAAATCAACATCTTCCCAACACAATAAGATATCAATAATGAAAATAAACTATAACAAGCAATCTTTTAAACAATACAACAACATACATGAGCTAGAAAACAACCAACCTTAAATCTACCAAAAGGGATGATGAATCTTGTAGAAGAGCTACCCAAATCCACTATTTTTTTCCTCTCAAGACTTAGTCAAAATCTCCCAAAAAAACTTACAAAAACTGCTCAAGAATCTAAATCTCCAAAATGGAGAGTGATCAAACTTATCCTTCCCAAACTATTCCCTAAGAAGTCACTTCTCACTCTTTCCAACCCACTTGGGAAGGGTGAAGGATGTTCATTGGTTGGTCTTCCCAATACCTTACAAACTCTCTAGCCAAGACACCTCAAAAATGGTAAAAGGAATGGGGAAGAGCAATGTCACTCATCAGGAGGGTTATCTAACCTAGGAAGGCTCCTCTAAAGTTGAAATTTGGCCAACTTGGGAAACTCAATTTTTGGGGAGGCTAAACAGGCCCTAGGGAGTGGACACATGGTTAAATTTGGCCTTCATCCATAGGTACATTATATGGCCCACTAAAAATGCCCCTAACTTGACCCTAGGAGTTAGTTTAACCCCCTAGAAATTCACCCAAAGTTTACCTACGGGTCAACCCTGAGTTGACCTTTCTAATGGCTCCCTATTAAAGACTTTCTTGGGGCCATACTAGGATAATTGAAAAATATGCATTGGTAAAATAAATTTCCTCCAAAGGGACATGTCATTGCCAACTCATCCTACAACACATGTGTCAAGCAACTCATCCTACAACACATGTGTCAAGTGACACTACAAAAAGAATTACACATCACTAAAATACACATGGCAAATGTCCCTTTTTTGGAATTTATAATTTAAACAATTTTCACATTAAACACACATCCAAGAATAACATTTAAAAATTAAAACATATTTACGAACGAGGTGTTGTCTCTCTAAATAGACAACCCTTGGCTTCACAAACGCACATAGGCCTAGGCTTGATTCTCTGAATAGTTTTCGTGGTCACATGGAATAATTTTCCTGCGCATCTCACTTGCACATATAATATTATCATATAAAAAGAATACAATTCAGACATTGCATACAATTTCAATTATAAAAATCAAGTATCCAATCATCTAATAATATCCACATAAAACAATCTACTAAATGGCATCATCATCATAATCATGGAATTAAATCATTTATAAAGCATGCATCCATAATTTCAAGCATCAAAATAAAGTACTGCAAATCAGAGTAAATGACATAATCATATGAATGTTATCCAAACACTGGATCATATAAAATCTATGTCCATAATGCATCAAAATATAGTATCAATAATATGTCCAACATAAATATAACTGAAATGCTATGACGGCTCGGGGTAGGGCCTCACAATAAGATTTCCATAAAGGAACCTTGCTATGATACCTATTGTTGAACACCCAACAAGACTAAGAGGGGGATGAATCAATCCAAAACTTCAAAAATAGTTATTAATCAACTTATTCAATATCAACAATGTAACCATCAATACATCAAAGAGAAACACATAAACACATGAACACTAGATATATTTAGAAAACCCAAACAGGGAAAACCACGATGGGAATCTAACTCACAATATGAATAACAATGTTTACAATATTTTAGGCTTGTAGCGAAGAAGCACCAACACCTGAAGAACTTGCATAGCTAAGGTCCACTACCTTAGGCAAGATACAAAAGGACTTGTGCAGCTAAAGAGCACTTCTTCAAG
The DNA here is from genome assembly GCF_030272615.1 of Cryptomeria japonica. Lineage (NCBI taxonomy): Eukaryota > Viridiplantae > Streptophyta > Pinopsida > Cupressales > Cupressaceae > Cryptomeria > Cryptomeria japonica. The sequence goes on along the minus strand of NC_081405.1, from coordinate 502,043,925 downwards.
ACAAAATATAAACTGCTACCAAAAGACTCACCATCAATCAACAATGAATGAAATAGTTGAACTGAAAAATGAGAAGGATTCTCTTGATCATGAAATTGTCCTTGAAAAATAATCAAGAAACTAGTAGCATGGCAACCATCTCTGGTAATCTCCACTATCACAAAACTCTATCTAGCATAATATATTAGCTTTAAAGCTCTTCCCAAACTGACTTTCACATCACCACAAACTTGAATTTGTTTGCAAATCATTTTGGTACACTTCTCACACAATTAAATCCTCATCCATACTCAATTCATCTTTCCCAACATCTTATATATGGGATATAACATTGAAATCCTAAAATACTTATATTGGTCCACTCCAAGAGAAAGAGGAAACCAAAACATATCATAATACATTATCCCATCAGCAATCTAACAATCTACACGCTAGCACATATTCCAAAGGACGAACGTTACAAAACATAACGTGTAGATATAATCGATATAATCAGTTAGTCGGCCATATAATCACTTCCAATGCAAAATATTCCATTTGGATCTCCACAAACCAAAGTGAGACCCAAATAATCACTTCAATTCATCTTCCAACACATGTATGGAATAAAGGAACATGTTCCACTAAACTGCAATGCAATTAAAATCATATCTAGAGGGAAACAAAAACATTCTAGACCACCCCGAATATAGGATGACACAACCAACACCAAAAGAGTATCCGAACCAAAATTTGTCTAGATAACCAAGGTTCAACAAAGCATATTTGAACTAATATCCATTCGGATAACTAGGTTTGACATCAATGAAAAACCATACAAGCTCATGCCTCTAACAAAAATATGGTTCATGCTCTTTTTGCAATCAAGATCCTGTTATTTGAGGAACTAGTTATTACTGAGAGGGGGGGTGAATCAATAATAACAATAAACTTAAAAATTTTAACAACCACCAAAAAATTCTTTCAAAACAACTCATAAATAGTACCGGTAATAACTGAAATCATACCACTGATCAGATTTATCAAACTGCTCATTTAAGTGTTCATCAACATGCATGTAATAGAAAGATATCAACTCAATGCATAAGAAATTAAGCAACACATGAACACTAGGATTTTCACGTGGAAACCCAAATGGGAAAAACCATGGTGGGAATTGGTACCCACAAGATTTTTGCACTTTTTTGGAATGCACCTTGTTAGGAGCCTAGCCAATCACAAACATGACTTTCGGTAGCCAAAACATGATGTCGTTTTGGTCATAAACTCATTACAATGTTACCAACACATATTCCAAACTGCAACACAAAATTCTTCATCAATCTCTAGATCCAATTACTAAAGCATAACACAATTTCACATTTACCAATTAAAGTCCTATTTGATAGTTAACTGTCAAATCCATTCCATAGCTTTCTAGTCAATCATAGACAACTTAGATAACATGATAGAACAATGTAACCATAGTTTCCATCAATGACAACACAAACTGATCATCAATTCATCAAACTGTTGGAATCCAAGAACACTAAGAGGGGGGGTGAATCAGTGTTCTGCCTGTAATATAAGATTTTACCTTATTATAACATACACATATAAACTAGTAAATGAAGAAACATATAACATGAAGTAAATAAACTAGCCACATGAATGAACATCATAACATAGAGATTTTATATGTGGAAAACCTCAAACAGGAAAAACCACAATGGGATTTGCGACCCACAATATCAATTCACTAGCCATATGAAAGATATTACATAGCATGGGGGCCTGCACATGCAGGAAGGCACACTGCCTAGAGCACACTACTCAACACAAAAGAGTCTCACTGACTACAAGCTTCTGCTAAGATTAAACAGTAATGGTGAACTCACAAAATGCATCTGCAATGCAAAAAAGTGTTCTGACTAAAGCTTTGTTCTGTACCAGTTCATAAACCCTGAATCCTTCTATCGGTATCTCCTTTCCTCCAAGAATTCTTTACAAACAATCTACTTATCATTGCATGATATTACATTCACATACAAATGACCTACATACATATCCTTCGCATTACATAGTTCTCCTGCCTTTTCATATATCAAAATGACCTAACAGACTGACTTGTATACCCTTTACAAACAATATGCTTTATGTCGGCTTACAATACAAAAGATATTCAATATCGGCCCTATACAATAATTACAAAATGATTTTATAAACAAAACCTTTCGGATCCCAAACTAATGTTGGTTTCACTTAAGTGTTGGATGTCGGTGTCGGTGCCAGTGATGACCCTGAATGCTCCAATGCTGGTATCCACCAGTGTATGCCTCCAAATGTCGGTATATGCCTTCAATAGAATCTTGTTTCCATCAATGATAACATATGAATCCAGTGAGTGTCAATTGCCAACAATCTCTCCCTTTGGCATTGATGGCAACACATGTGAAAAATGGATTCTTTGTCGATTCAACTAAAACATGAAACATGCTCCCCCTGAGCTGATTAACTCTATCTATAATATACATCTATATCCTCCCCCTAGGATTATATACATATTTTTCACATAATATGCACTCCCCCTTTGGCATTAATGCCAAAGACTGGTGAAAGAATAATTACAGATTACTTTATCAGAGCTTGACCAATCTCAAAATTTCTGGATAAGCTTTCTCTAGAAACTATACATAGGTATCCCAGCCAGTTTTGAATATTTCAGATATGGATACAAATCCACTTAGTAAATGTGCAAGTGTTTCTTTTTGGGTGACTTCTGTCGGTGTGGGCTTCGCAAGCATATCCATACATTCCCTCTTATGTACACTAGGTGAATCCAATCTTGGACTCACCAAACCTCTGAGACTCCTTGCTCTTTGAATGATCTTATCTCTTTCCTTTTCAAAAGAAAAACTTGGCTCTCCAAGGTCAAAATTTGTCCATCAATGGAAGTTGTGAGTGAAGTTAGTCCATCAAAAGAATTAGCAATATTAGTAATCTTTTCATGTAATTCCTTTAACCTCTTATCTACATTTTTGTAAGAATCTCTATATTACCTATAGATGTTAGTACACTGTCGCAAATAATTTTTTATGATTACAAGTTTCTCTTCACCCTTCCTTTTCTCTGTCTCAATAATCTGGTCAAAAGCGGCTTTCTTGGCTAGCGTAAATCTCTCAAGTGCTTTCTTGTTAAAAATCTGCTACAATGATTGAAAGTTTTTAGACATGTGCTTTGTTAATGCCTTAAGCTTGCCAGAAGGGCTTGGTTCATTTTCAATCATACAATCAAGAATCAATCTATGCAAAATTGTTATTGATTGATCTATTATTTCTTTGTCTGCATATTCTTCCTTCATTAGCTTTTGAGTAGCCATCATCTTTAGCTCTATAGGACTCATCTCTGTGATTGATTTCTTCTCAACTTGAGAAGTGTCAATTGCCAAAAGTTTTGTTGGGGAGTCATATGCTGGTATAGTCACCTTTTCCTTATCCTCTCCTAGTGTATCCCTTTTCTCATCCTCTATTGTATCGGTGGCTTCACCACATGGTGTAGTATCTATTATTGCCAGTGGAGTATTATCCACAATATTATTTGTAAAATGTACGTTATCTATATTACCTTGCCCAGACTGTACAAATGTAGTCTCTACCAGTTTAGTCTATACACTCTCATAAATTTTACATTTATTTGCCAGTTCACTCAAAATTTGATCTTTAGATTTGTCCAGAATAGTGGGAGAAGCTGCCTTAGCAAATTCTTCTTGAGAAGTGAGAAAATCAGGATTCTTTTGGAAGAATTTAGCCCAACCATCTCTGGTCTCATTTATTATCTCATTGACTCTACCCATCATTAGGCCTACTTGTCACATTTTGCTACTAAAGGTTGTTTTATTTGCAACATCTATACACCTTTTCATTTCCTCATTATTTATAGAGCCACACATACTCAAAAGTTCAACTTCTTTGATTTCTCTATCCCTTCTCATTGCATCTAATTTCCTTGCATCTAGCTTATTGTACAATGATAAGGGAATTTCATTCAAAATCTCTACCAATGCCTTCTTATATATGACTAAATATAAAAAAATTGCTTCTTCTATTTCATTCTTCTCATTGTCATCTAAATCTTCATAAAAATTTGACACATTCTTCAAAATTTCATCTTTAGTTACCTCATCAATTAACTCTGCACAAGTCATTTTACCAGATTCAGTTGCTTCATCACTCTTTTTCTTCTTGATGAGGGTTGCAGGAGTAGATGGAGTAGGCTACCTCTTTTGAGTATGTTTCCTTTCTAATTATCTTCCTCCTTGGTTCCACCTTCTTCTCCTCTACCAGAGGCTTGTCAACTTTCTTCCTATGTACCCTTCTGAATGCAAGAGGTTGATTATCCTCTAGATCAGAGTCAGATGTGATAGAAGAAATGAAAGTTTCAGGCCTCTTCACCTTAGGAGCACTAGTTGTTGTCGGTTGATCTATCGGTTTAGATCCAAAACCTAGTTCTGTGTCTATCCTATGAATTACATTTTTAAAAAATGCAGACATTTTGTCTATAATATTTTCCCTCCTTTTCTTGTCGAAACCAATTTTGACCTCAAGAGCCTTCTCCTCTGTAGTGCCAAAATATTCAATCTTTTCATCCAAAGGAGCATCAATCAACATTTTAGCATACAAATCCAAAATTTTGTTATCTACTTCATAACCCAATTCAGTGACTCATATAGTTCTAGGTTCCACTGCTTCCATGAGTGTCTCATCTATTTTTACCATGAAGCAAATATCAGTGGAGTATTTCTCCATAATGTATTTGGAGATTCTCTCCCTCAGTCTCATGTTCTCCTGAAAAGTTTTGAAGTAACCCCAAAGCTTCTCATCCCTATTACTACCAAGACCGGTTATTGCTTCTTTGATCTGCATACCTACCAGTATGTCATGAGCCCAATGCTTCTTTCCCAAACCTAGTAGCTCATTTATGAAGTACAACATCAAAAAGACAATAAGATTGCCAAACCAAAAAGTTCCTTTCTTAACACCTTTGATCTTACCAAGATTTATCATTAATTCACTCCTTAACCATTCACACAAGTCATACTTTTCATTATTCTTTATCATTTGGTGTGCAACATGGATACAGGAATTGGCAACAAAGTTCAATCAACTTGATTGGGTTACCTTCTAGCCAGTGATCATGCTAGAAAATTTCACATCTATGTCTTTGATGGTGTTGACCCTCATTGATCTTCCATCATGGGTTGCATCGGTGAGCTTCTCAACCGTAGCATTGGAGATCTTCTTACTTGGTTCTTGTCTAACTTTGGGTAAGTCGGTGACCATCTAAATAGCTTCTTTGGTGATCATGTGGGGTCAGTCCAGCCAGATAAATTCATTATGGACCCTGCTCAGAACATATCTGATCACTTCATCCTTGAATTATGGTATGTATAGGATTCTAGTTAACCCTAGATCCTCAATGATTTGATATTCTAGATTGATTGTTCTGAAGCTGCCTAGTATCATAGATTGATACATTTCTTTGATTTCCTCGTTGACTAAATCCTCCAATGTGTAGTAAATATAGGCCCTGACATCTTCCACATAAACCACGCCATTAGGAACCCTCGAAAACACACCAATAGAGTCTTCCTTCATAGCAATTTGGGGAACTTTCTTGAAAATAGGCCTAAGCCTATCCTTAACCTAAACAACAGCGGCAATTGTGATGAAAGTAGGAGTAGATGATGATCCAGATGCCATTTCAAAGAAATACCTAGAAAATAATCATTGGTTGAAGGGTTTTGATTACTCCTCAGATGAATGCTAGAAATTCTTTAGAATGCCTTTGCTCGCTTTTGATCACCTCTGATTCGCCTTTGCTTCTCTCTGGTTTTCTCAGGTTTTGGGTGAGTTAAAATGAGTCCAATTTCCCTTTTTATCACTGAGTAAACCCTAATTTATCACTGTCATAAATGCTTAGCGATGTACCCTTCTGGATATCAGTTTCACAGTTTTATGCCGGATAAACCTTCATCAATGATCAATACCACTCTCCAGATCTCTTTCTAGATCTCTTCTGAGGAATATGCAAGATTTGTAATGAATTTTCCAACCCCTAAGGTGCATGCCTCAGTTACAAGTTGAATTCCTATCAGTGCAGGAATGCTCCATTCTACTGGTGGAGTTAATGGTGCAGTTACCAGTGTAGTTGCATCTCCACTTGGTTCTTAAGACTTTCTAACCCATCTCTTGGTGTGATCTTGTTGTATTTCATCTACCTTTTGCTTTCCTTTCTCATTTGCTTTATCATTGTTAATCGGTGTAGTCTTTCTTCTGCAGTACTTAGCAATATGACCTATTTTGTTGCATGTATAACATGTAATAGTATTATTTTCAATTGCTTTGACATATCCAATGTCATTCCTTGACCTACACTAATTAGCCGAATATCCAAACTTTCCAAATAGATGATATTTAACATTCATTTTGCAATCTTCTGACTTATGACCATATTTCTTGCAATTTGTACATTGATCGGGAACTGAATTGTAGTTTTGATTTCTCTATTTCTACATTGTCTAGCCATCTGCCCAAATTTATTACAAACAAAAAATCTACCGTTGAATTTGTAAGCATTAGATTGCCTTACGGGTTTCCTCTGGTCAGATGAGTTCTGCATACCAGTTGTCTGATCTTCATTTGCAATACCGGAGCTTTCACCTTGTACAAATCCAATTCCTCTATAATCTTCACTCTGCTTTTGTCTTTTTCAATAAATCATCCAACTGTGTAGCACTAATCCTGAATTTTTCTTTATACTCACTTGCAGTAGTTAGATCATCTCTTAGAGTCATTATTTGTCTCTCTAGCTCTTGTTCATTATTCTGGGATTGTACCAAATCGGTTCTCAATGGATTATTCTCATGAGTCAATCTACCACATTCTTTAATTTTGTTCTTTAGATATATAGCAAGATTTTCTTCCTTCTTCTTTCTGTCCTCAATATCTTTTGATAACCTCATAGTCAGGTCTTGCATTTCATTCTTCATGAGCATGTTTGCTTGACTCAGTTGCTGACATTGTTCCTTAAGTGCATTTTTCTCTTCATCATCTTGGTTTTGCAAAAGTTCTTTTCTCTTAGCTTGAGTTGATGATAACTTTTCTTGTAGAACAAGAATGAATTCATTAGCAGAATTCAATTCATCTTGCAGTTTTAAGTTCTTCATCCTTTCAACATCATAATCCTCAAGTGCCATCTCAAGTTGCTTCTCCATAGCCATGTTCAATGATTCCAGTTTTAGGATCTTCCTCAAGCTGTTAAACTTCCTTCGAGGTACCAGTCTCTGATACCAATTGTTGGAATCCAAGAACATTGAGAGGGGGGGGTGAATCAGTGTTCTACTGGTAATATAAGATTTTACCTTATTATAACATACACATATAAACTGGTAAATGAAGAAACATATAACATGAAGTAAATAAACTAGCCACATGAATTAACACCATAACACACAGATCTAATACATGGAAAGCCTCAAAGAGGAAAAACCATGGTACGATTTGTGACCCATAATATCAATTCACTGGCCATATGAAAGATATTACATAGCATGGGGGCATGCACATGTAGGAAGGCACACTGCCTAGAGCACACTACTCAACACAAAAGATTCTCACTGACTACAAGCTTCTGCTAAGATGAAAATGTAATGGTGAACTCACAAAATACATCTACAATGCCAAAAAGAGTTTTGGTTAAAGCTTTGTTCTGTACCCATTCATAAACCCTGAATCCTTCTACCAGTATCTCATTTCCTCCAAGAATGCTTTACAAATCATCTACTGATCATTGCATGATATTACATTTAAATACAAATGACCTACATACATATCCTTCGCATTACACAGTTCTTCTACCTTTTCATATATCAAAATGACCTAACAGACTGACTTATATACCCTTTACAAACAATATTCCTTATGTCAGCTTACAACACAAAAGATATTCAATGTCGACCCTATACAATAATTACAAAATGATTTTACAAATAAAACCTTTCGGGATCCCAAATTTATGTCGGCTTCACTGAAGTGTTGGATGTCGGTGTCGGTGTCGGTGCCAGTGATGACCCTGAATGCTCCAATGTCCGCATCCGCCGGTGTATGCCTCCAAATGTCAGTATATGCCTTCAATAGAATCTTGTTGCCATCAATGACAACATATGAATCCAATGAGTGTCAATTTCCAACACAAACAACATTTCAACTATATCATCACCAATAGTCCTTATACCAGTTCATCAATATCATCAATAGTTATGCTAATATGCCAACAAAACCTATTCTTACTAATATATATGATGATATTTGTTGGTTCCTCCATCTGATATCCTAATAACTCTTATGAACTAGCCACTTTCTAACAATAGAGGGTTGGATTCAGTGGCCAACTGACAAGATTTAGTCACAACACTACAATATCCTACTCTTTAGGCTCTGCAAGACCTAGGGTGGTGACCCTTACAAAACCATAAAACATTATGCAACTATAAACAGATATTGTGATATAAGAATATTTCCCAATAAAGACATATCAAAGAAAGTATGAGCTATCTTGAGTTTGGCTCTATTCCTGATAATTCATCATTTAGTTTTCAATTGGGAAGGAAGTCTGAACACACACTAAACTTAAGAACCAAAAATAAAAAGGAATTAAAAGAGGTACTGAAATATTAACAGATTTAAAAATTAACATAAGCATACTAACAGATCAAAGCCTCTATCCTTGGGCATTTAGTCATTTGCAAATCACATACATATTCATTGAACAATATTAACTCAAATTAATGGATTCTTTGATATTTATGCATTACATAAATGAATCCCTTGGTATGTTCACACAATTCTACTTACAGATCCATATCAAAACTTAGACTCACAATAATATGCTAGTAGAATTTAAATCTCTCCTTGAGAGATACCTACATGCATATCATATAACTATAGGAAAATACAATGATAGAAAATAATATCATTGATAATTATCTTCTATATGAAATATGGAGTACAAAAATGGAGACAATTGTCTAAACATCTTCATTATTTTCTCATAAACTAATTGAAAGTGTTCCCATAATACAAACATTTAATGCAAAAATGAACTTCTATAGCAAAAACAAAACTCTACACTATGCATATAGTCTCATATTGAAAGGTTTGAATCTCCCTTAATAAGAAGGAAGAAAGAGTATATAGAAGGATAGCAGTGCTAAGATAAATCCGAATTAGACACATGTTATCATTCTCTTCAATCTAGAAAATATCCCCTATTTTCTCTCTCATTTGCTTCTTATCTGTAACTGAAAATATTCCCTTTTTTCTTCTTATTTGAAATCCACATCCAGTAGCAAATAAATTTGCCTCATTTCCTTTTACTTTGCCTCTTTTTGTTTCTAGCAATGTTATGTGTTTTTATAACTGGACACATTCTAAAAAATCACATAACTATTTGTGCATGTCACATAACTTGCATTTTACATATATGAAAAATTAACTTGTATGCATTTTGTTGAGTTAAAATGGATACTTAATAGACAAAAAACCACAAGAGAATCCTACTTCAAGTTCCACTGCATCTAATTCTACTTTCCCTGTGACAATTCTGGATAGTTTTAAGAGATTCTTTTTTCTAGATGAGTTCAATTGATTGAAATGCTTTGAAATTTTATAACTAATGATTGTTCAATTTTTATTTATTTTTTAATACTTTTGATTGACAAATTTGGTGACTATTTCATATTTTTTATGATGATTTGTTAACATGTATAATAAACTTATCATTTAGATGTCAACATAGATTGATTTCAATATCAATAGATTTCCACAATCCATTAGTATGTCTATATGAGCTTCTGGATTTGATTTTGTGATCTTTTTTTTGCATCAACGTTTCAGATCACACTCTGTGATCCAAAACGTTAATGAAAAAAAAAGCTCACACAATTGAATCCAAAAGCTCATATAGACATAAATTGATTTGTTTAAGTAATATCATATATGTTTAAGTGATTTCATATAAATGTTTAAGTAATTTGTGATTATTGTTTATTTTTTCTCGGATTACAATATTTATTAACATATATTCACAAAATTTTATTATTTAGGACAATCTATATTAATAATGGAGAGGAATAAGCAAGGAATACCCAAAGAACTTGAGGTAGAAAAGAAAAGACAAAGGGAGCGCATGAGAAGACTACATTAAATGAGAAAAAAAGGTACGCCATCTATACCAACTCATTTCAATGTAGAATAAAAACTGAAACATGTATTGATGATATACACAATGGATCAAATTCACCAAATGAAACCCAAGAAGAAGTACCAAATGCCAAAACATGTATTAAGACAAGAAATGATCAATCAAATGTTAAAAATGCAAATCAAGAATACACAGCACCTCCTAGAATTATCTATAAGAGACCAAAGTATCTAATTGACATAGATGAAAATATTTTGAAACCAATTCTTAGGAAAATATATGATCACACTTGTAGAATAATGGCCAATAAAATATGGAAAACATATTTTGAGAGCTTAAATTAAACTAGAAGGTTCCAATTGTTTATTGAAATGATTAAAAATATGGATTTTAGAAACACTATGAAAATCCTTGGCTTAAGATCATTTGAAACCAATAGTGAAAAAATTATAGTGAGAAATTTAATTTCTCCGTATCAAGAAATAGCTTCAACACCACACACTAAAGATAGCAATGTTATTTGACATTTTCATACATCAACTATAATGAGAAAGGAAATGAAAAGATCTTGTTTGAATAGAAAAACAATTCACTAAAGATAAGTAGAAAAACACTACACTATGCCTTAGGGAGACATGACAAAATTAAGTATCCTAATAATAATTCTCTTTGGCCATTCTTGGGTAGACTTCTATGCAAAAACAAGGTAAATTTGTGATAAGACAACACAAGAGTTTTACCTAATCAAAGAGATGTTGTTATAAGGAGAATAGGATATATAAATCATAAACCACATCCCAAACACTTTTTGGATATGAATCAAACACCTTTTTATGAGAAATTAGTTCAAAGTTATCCTCAAGTATAAAATTAGTCGAAGCTTTTTTTCAAATGGTCAAACCTTTTTTATGTTAAGATAAATTATGCATACACTACATGTTGCAGGTTGCATATTAATTTTCTATGTATTATGATATTTACCATCATGTATGTTGTACTTTGTACACTAATGATATTTTGCAAGAATGTAGTATACAAGTCCCTCCTAAGTCATCAAGATATTTTATTTCAAGTGTATTACGTAAAAAAGATTATTGTTGCATTTTTTATAATAAGTCATTTTTTAAAGGATCATGTGTTACCTTTGGTGGTTTGCAACACTTTCAAAGATGTGTACATTTAGAGAGTACACATGAATTGGAAAGAATCTAGTCAATTTGGGAAAATACAAGTTAGTAATATATGGGGTTAAAGATGACAAAGAGTTGAAGAGATGTGAGTTAGTAAATACAAATATATTTGTAGCTGAATGTATGAGGATTTTTCAAGAGAAACTAGTTTATGAGTATGCAATACATACACATGAAGCTTGGTGGTTGGATGAGAAATTCAAGTTATGTAAGGATGCATTTACTCTTGGTACCATTGTTTCTATTGTAGATTTTGTTGAGAGATATACATTACAACTGCAAAATGAAGTGCAATCTTAGTATTACCACTTTACCCAAGTTAATATTTTTGTACATGTAGCATTTGTGCATGCATGTGATAGCAAGGAGGATAGAAATATATTAAGAGAGTATCACTTATACATCAATGATGATCGTACTCATTCCATAGAGTTTGTGCAAAGATGCTTTCAAATATATTATGATAATCTAAGGGAAATAAATATTAGATACAATCAACACATCATATGGTCAAATAACTGCACCTCACAATTCAAGAATTCAAGGATGTTCTATTGATTGACTAGGATACACATGACGAGTGGTGTTCAACATTTTTAGAATTTCATAGAAGTTGAATATGTAAAAGGAGAGCACGATAGTGTAGGAGCATGTGTAAAAAGATCCCTTTCTAGAGAAGAATTGAAGTACCAACAAGGTGCTAAGTTAACAGATGTAGCAACAATTGTGCAATGGTGTAACTCAATGATGGGACTAGGTAATTAAGGTAAGCCTACAATTTCTAGATATTTTTAGTCGATACATAATTCTAATTTTGCAAACTATGTAGATTATTGTACACTTATATGATGAGTGAGTTGCACTTGTTTAGAATTTCAAATACAAGTTCCTTGATTATTTATAGGAGAGAGATTACATGTGTGATGGTGTGAAAATATGAACTCAGTTATTTCCACACAAAAAATTAAGAGAGAGGAGAACCCAAATAGATTCAACCTCAATTATATTGGGAAGTGGGTTAAATGTTGATTGGATTCTACTCCCCTTTTATATTAGTTGAGGATAAAATTAAAATGATGTAATTTGAAGGCTAGGTCTAAGGGTAAATGATGGGAATCCAACAAAAAATAGCATAAACAACAAGCTACAAGTGCAATATGCAAGCATAAAGTTAAGTATGCGTGGAAGGAATAGAGAGGCACCTATGATAGAAAATTCAACTCGAAAGTATAGGAAAAGGAGGCAATTATCAGCCTGGTCCTCTAGCTATTAGATGCAAATAAACAAGAAACTTTCAAAATCAAGATGTCGCTTGGAATATATTCCTAGAATCTCACCAAAAATTTGTGGGACTGAGAGACAATTATCAACCCGGTCCTCTAATTTTCACAACTGCAGAATTCAGATCTTCTCATTGTTGAATTCTCTATTGGAATCTTCATCCATGGATCTTGAATCTATCGCTTGCATACAAAAAAAGGGAAATGATATTGTTAATAAGGGTTTGCCTAGGTTAAACCTTGAGTTTCAAATTGACCCTTGAATTAAATTGAAATTGAAATTGAAATGTTTAAGTAAATGTTGAATGATATACCTCAAATTTGCTACTATTGATAATGTATGATGATACAATGCTCTCTGAATGTAATCACAAATGTTGATCCAATAATATGACTTGACATGACATGAACATGATTGACCTAATCAAACACACATACTTGAATGAAGATTGATGTAGATTTGTTGTTTCATGATGTTCAAATGCTTGAAGAATATGGTGGGATTAAATGCTTCCTTGAATGCTTGATGTCTATACATGAATGATGGGTGTAGGTGAAATTGTGTTTCAAAAAAAGAATAAAAAATATGCTCTTAGATATGGTTCCCAAGGTAATTTTATTGATTAGACTAAACTCCAATGGTCAAATTGAGACACCAATAACTCAAATCATCAGGGAGGGGAAGTGCATCGACATACTTAAATTAGGTTTTGTTTAAAGAGAACTAGGATGCCCTGGGGTCCTAGACCATAATTTCCTGGACACTATGGCCCACCAAAAATAGGGTAGATGAGTAAAAAAGAGGAGTGGACAACCTAAGGCATGGGTTTAGTTCTCTATGCAAAAATATGATGTTAGGTTTGAGGTGAAAAGGTTGAAAATAGACTTGGGGGAGAGCTAAGATGGTACACACTAAAGTAGGAACACAAAAGTGGTGTAAATTATGTAGGGTTGTAATTTATGACACTACAATATGTATTTTTTTATGGAAAGAATGGAAAGAGGGGGTTGATGTGGTCTTGTGGGCCTTTAGTTCATATTGACATATTAAATTCCAAAATAACTATATGTAGTGTTCCTCCTTGGTTCATCCTTTGATTTATGCATTCTTAGACTTACTTAGACTCTATGATGATATTTTGATCTATGTTAATGACTAATTATATTTCAGATGCTCATTGATGATTCTAGACATTTTACATGGACATATGTTATATGATAACTTATATGGATGATGATATGTGTCCTTGATTATTATGTTGATGGACTTATATTTGATGATCTATATGTATTTATGATTCATGGATGGATTATTTTGTTATGAGATTGTGATGATATCTTGGTTACGATTACCCTAGTTCATGATCATACTGGTTGAGTTGATGCTATGATGGTTGTAATTGTCTTCTAGTGTATTAGTGATTAGAGATGATGTCATATCACTCATTGCGAAGCACGCTATGACATTGTGATTCTCTATCACATGCTTAATCATTAATGATATATTATTGTATATGTTGTATCAAGGATTGGTGAATGCAGGATTGCAGGTACTAGACATCGACTCCACCTGGCTTCATAGGTCTGAGCGTGTCTTTATCCCAATGGAAAGTTGTTGGAGGTGGCATGAGCTCCCTCGATACACTCTAGGCTTAAGTTGTCATCCTTGTCAATTGAGTGTCTTAGCGTAAGTCGTCATGTTAGTATCTTGAGTTACGGTTGCCTTATGGTGATTATGATTATTTGATTATTTAATTGATTAGTAATTGTTTCACACAGTTTAAATAAATTAAATTAATGTTTAGATTGGATATTTTATCAATCGATCTATTATTATTATTATTTGCTTAATGTTTTATTAATTTATTGGTTTAATAGTTTGTATTTATTTAGTGCTTTGATATTTATTTAATTTATTTATTGATTTAATGTTTATTTGATATTTATTTATTGTTTAAATATTTATGATTTTATGTTGGTTATGGTTTTATTATTATTTGTGGCATTTATTTTAATTGTCTTTGATTGGGCGGTATTTTATTATTTAATTATTCTTGGTTGTTATATTACTACTATTCCCTTTGTTACTAATTGGGTTAATTAAATATTATATTTTTTCTACCTACCCTATTATTCTAGTGGTTGGAAGTTGTGGAGTAAGAAATATAAAATAATATTATTTTATATTTCTTACCTCGAATTTGAAAAGGGTTGGTATGAAATATAATATTTTTGGAATATTTTGATTGGTCGATCCTATTGCATAGTTTTTGAATGAAATATATTTATTGAGTTCTTTGAGAATTTTGTCGGGTTAGCTTGGGGAATTATTTTTCTACGTATTAGAGATCTTTGTCAGTTGATTATTTGCTTGGTTTTGGCTTGTTGGTTTTTGGTTGGGGTTTGGCTCTTCCTTGAATTTCTTACCATCACTTCTAATTATCGAGGTTGGTGGATTTTTTTCTCTTTTTCTCTGTAATTTGTTTTGAAAAGAATGTATGCTCTGTGCATGATATTATCTATGGGGTAAATAAATTTGGATATTGTTTATAAGGTTTAACATATGGATTGGGATATATGTGTGTGTGTCTGTGTGTGTGTATGTGCACGCGCATGCCTGTGTTATCTATGTATGGCTTCCATCCTGGTTCTCTGTGTGTCATGTATATCCTCAGTGTTTTCGATTGCTTAGCTTTTGTGAGAATGGATTTTGTATTGTATTATATTGATTTGAGCTATATATGTTACCCGTGAGATTAGGAGAGCTCTGTTACCGCTCTTTCTAAGTTGATTATTTCTTCTATTCTGTTGGGAGTCACTATCTGAGATTTTTTATCGATCTCATGTTCCAATTTCATCTTGATGTTTTGCTCAGATTCATGGCTTTTTATTTTCTTTTGTATCTCAGTTATTGTTAATTCCCCTCCTTTTCCAAACTTAGGATCCCCGCTTTCATTTTATTAGCGGCCTCCTTTATCAATCATGCCTTCATCAGTAAAACTTTAAAAAAAAATCTTTGAGTTTTAACTTAACTTGATGCCACAACCTTGTAAGCCAATGTTGGGGGATCAAAGGTTTTTAGAACTCTGAAACTCCCGACATAAACTTCGGTGTTTCCTATTTCCTGTGACCCCATGACCTTGTAAGCCTATGTCAGGCTATCGGGGGGTTCCTAAAACTTTGAAACTCCTGACATGTAGTTCCATGTTTCTTGTTTCCTGTGACACTATGATGACCGATACAACTATCTATCAAAGGTTTCTTCATTGATAGGCTATCAGGGGTTATCAAAACTTTGAAACTCCTGACATGTAGTTCCATGCTTCTTGTTTCCTACGACACCAGTCAAGAGATTAAGAAGTGGTATCGCTTGGGATTTGTTTGGCTTGGTAGGTGGTATCACTTGGTGAAATGGTATCTCTTTTTATTTCTGGATTGGAACAATGCTACATGCAGCGACTATTCCACTATCACGCGAGAAGGCGATGAGTGTCAGTCTGTGAGTCTTGTATTTGATGTTTTTGTACTTATGTCATTTTCTTCAGTGTTGTCTTTTGTACCAGAGGTATTGTCGATATTTCTAAGATTCTCTAGTATTTCTTATAGTTCATCTTTGATTATTTAATGTGTTTATGGCTTTGGCAAGATGATTAGTGCCTTGGAGTTGAGGATGTGTAATTGTTGCTCCAACGAGTTGATGAGCCTTGTGATAAACTGATAAGGCACTGAGAGGGGGGGGGGGGGGTGAATTAGTGCAAGCAAAAACAATAACACAAATCTGATCACCACTTTTAACAACTTGAAACTCAACAAGCATACAGGGAAAATAATCACATAAGATAACACCCAATAACACAATTTTTTTCACGTGGAAACCCAAATGGGAAAAACCATGGTTGGAATTAGTACCCACAATATTTGCACTCTTTCAGAATGTGCCCTATTAAGAGCCTAGCCCAGTTAGGAGCTTTACAACAATGTCGGTTAAGAGCAGACCTTGTTAGGAGTCATCGGGTCAAGGGATTTACACCTTAGCCATGTTAGGAGCTTTACCCTATTAGGAGTAAGCTCACTGGAGGATTTTAACTCAAATTAATGAGCTACCCGGTTAAGGGATTTATACTGCTACAATTGTTAGGAAACAATAGATAGTTGATCTACATATAGCGCCTATGTGCCTATTTAGATTCGCTTCAGTTCTACAACTAACACTGACTAGACATCAATAAAGAGCTTCACCTTTCACCACACAATCAAACTCTCATTCTAGATCCTTCATTTGATACATCATCTCACAATATTCATCCTTTTTATAAATAGCTCTGCTAAGTCGGCTAAGAACCCTTGGAACATTTTCCTAGGTTCATTGAATCTAGTCAATCTTTCTCAACACGCTTAACTCATATCGGCCACAAAAAAAAAAAACATTATGTCTACTGGTTAACTAATCTAAGAAACAATGCTCTACCGGTTAACTATTCTTCTTGATTAATTGCTCAATACATCATAGCTTGTTCATACCATCGAATTCATTGATGTGGTTTGAGTCATAGACTCCTGCCAATGTCTTGAACATTCATACCAAACCACAACACTTAACTCTTCATCAATCTTCTATATCAGTCACTTGAACATAGCTCTATCACTGATTACCGATTCATTGTTTAACTGCTTTCACTGCCAGTTAGGCTTTACCGGTTGGACTAAAAGACTTAGATGACTGACAAAACATGGTTGCCATCAATGAAAACATAATACAAGTCATCAATCAACCTATTACATCAATAACATCATCATCAAGTCAACAATCTCTCCCTTTGGCATTGATGGCAACACAGGAAAAAAATTGGTCAAGTGTTGCATTACAAAAACTATGACTCATGACTCAAATACATACAAAACTCCCCCTTAGCAATTACATGCTATTATAAAATTTTAACTAACCAATACTACTCTCCCTTTGACAACAATAACAAAGGTAAGCGAATACATGAAAATATAAATGCAATATTTATCAAAATTTGCATTACCAAATATATAAGAGTTCAAAATGTTTTGCAATGTCATCTTATGAAATACATCTACAAAACTAGACTTCAAAAGTGTCAAATCATTGTGCCAAGTATCCAAAAGTGTCCCTATCATCTCAGTATGTGTCTAGATCTGAGATGCAAGATCTTCCATGGAATCAAGTGTGCTCATCTCCAGTGTAGCCAAAATTTCTTCAATCTCCTTGTAGCCTCTCTGCAAAATTTTAATCTTAGGGACTAATAAAGTTTACAACTCCTACAATGAAGTTGTCCTTCTCACCTATTCAGCCTCATAAGCCTTAAGCTTCTCATGTAGTGCAATAACTGATCTACCAAAATGGATTGCAGAATCATTCAAGGGATTGAATGATTCACTCAAAACTTTAAGCTCCTTATGAGCTTCCTACTTCTTCTGCTCAAGATCATCACAAAATAATGAAAAAATGGCAATTTTGGAAAGGAATTTACCTCCGGTTTGTAATGCTTCTTTAATGAGGTCCATGTTGCCAGTAAGACCTACTCTATCTTTATCAATGCCTTTCATTAACTGTTCATTTTTTCTCTTCTCATACTCCTTTTCCACATTCTTAATTGGAGCTTCCTCCAATCTTTTCATTTGATCTCCTATTATTGTGACCAGTTTCTCCAGTTTGTCAATAGGATTAGGAAGACTATCTATATCAGTCTCCGGTAATATACTGGATAGGATATCAACAACAACCTAAATTCTTTGTGCTTCTTTTCTTTGATCCTTCATTATTTTCTTTTGTGCCTTAGATTGTATGTCAGATGCAATCTGCATTAGCTTAGTTGGGCTAAATATTTCCATATTGATGGGTCCTTGAATACTCACAGTGTAATCTTCTTCATCATCAACAATCTTCCTTGATGTAAGTGACTAGGAGGTCACTTTCTAATCAGTTTCTCCTTCCTTCTTTCCTTCTTCCTTCTGCATCTCTACATCCTTCTTCAGTGCCTTCTTTTCTACATTCTCCTCTATTTGTGTGATCACTGGTGGCTCTTATGCTTCTGTCTTGTCTGGTTGCTAAGTGGGTTGTACATTTTTTGTTTGCTCATTCATCGGTTGCTATGTCATTTCTTCATCTTGTTGTGCCTTCTTTGCATCTTCTTTACCTGTACCGGTTAGATTTACTTCCAGTAATATTGTCTCATCATCAAGGATAATGATTTGATCTTGCTTGGTGCTTGTATCAACTGATGTGTCAGCAAAGATAATCTCATCCGATATAATATCATCAATCTCCAAATCATCAGGGAGATCTTCTCCCTTTAATCTCTCTGGTTCCACTTCTACTTCAGGAATAAGTCCCAAAAACTTCTTTAAAATTTTCTCAGTCTCAACATGTACCAACTGAGATTCACCAACTAATAATCTTGTCAACCTTTTCTTTGTAAGAAATAATGGCCTTGTCTTAGAAATGATTTCTTTAATGTCTTCCCTAGAGGTTTCTAGTTGCAAGTGCATCAGTATAAATTCAATCAATTATTTGTCTTGTTTTATAGTAGTCTTCCATCTTGCTTCCAATTTATCATAAAAAGAATCAAGAATCAAACCTTGCAACTCAATCAATGCTTTACAATACTTGTTCATCTACCAGACAATATTATCTTCAATTTGCATTTGCTCATCTACACTAAAATTGTTATAAATTCTCTTTACATCAGTCAAAATACCATACTCTCTTATTTTCTCAAAAATCCTTTCATGTAAAGTGAGTTTACTTATCGGTGGTTTCATAGATTTCACAATAGGAGATCCAACCACTTTGGATTTCTTCCCACTAGCTCTTAATTATTCCTTTCACTAGTTCTTCCTACCAGTTACAAAACAACATTATTTCAACATCATTCAACCCTAAAACATGCTACTGGTTCTCATTGATGATATGATGAATCAATAAGGATCCGGTCAACTACTGAGAGGGGGGGTGCATTAGTAGATAAAAAACTGTATAGACTTTAACCAAACTCAAAATCAACCTCTCAAAGCAAACTTTAAACTGTCTGGTTTAAACACTGAACTTCAAATGCAATATTACTGACAAGTTAAACTAGTTGACTATTATAAGAGACTAACAGTAAAACATCTTTGAAACTCTCAAAAACTTTTGACTAAATCATTCAAATACTTTGCTAATAGTAGTTAAAACATATTTCAGATTACTGTCGATAAACATAACATATCAAAGTGGATTTAGTAGTTAAGCAATTTAACCATAGTAAATATAACCACAAAAACATTCACCACTTGACAATAATTTTGACGTGGAAACCCAAATGGGCAAAACCACAGTGGGGATGAATACCTACAAGTATTTTAAACTCTTCTGAAGTTCGCCTTGTTAGGATCCAAGCCTGTTAAAGCTTTACAAAAAGTCCTATTAAGAACAGATCTTCTTAGGGACCACCCGGTTAAGGGATTTACTATAATGCCCTATTAGAAGCAATACTCTATTAAGAGTAACCTCAGTAGAGGATTTGAAATCCAAACTAATGGACCACCTAGTTAGAGGATTTGAATAACACTAAGCTTGTTAGAGCTTACTCGGTTAGGGGATTTGACTATTGTAATTGTTAGAAAATAGCATGGGTTTGTTAATCTATTTGAATAGCACTACACTTGCTTGTTCAGATCCTTTTCATGCTCCTATCTTTCTTTCAACATTCTGCAAATACATTATCTAGTTTGACAACCAATCACTCTCTTACTCTCAACCAAAAATTGCCAACACTACAATAAAACAACTCATCGATCTTATAAACAAATCAATAGGTCGATAACACAACACAAAACTAAACATCTCATAGAGATTACAAACAAATTGGTTCAAGTATGATCATTGGATTACATAGTAATCATTGCACATCACTCAAGACAACCTCAACCACTCCTTGATCACCACTTCATTGAACTCTATAACTCATCACACAGTTTCCATTACATGCAATGAACTTGCTCATTCCCAAGACAAAAATTGTTCTCTACGCGCCAAAAACCATTTGAAACTCTTCTCATACAACATGCATACATGTCATAATCGCTACCGCTCATCATTTTATCATAAACCAATACAACCGATTCACCAAACTTCACCAGTTAGGGTTTATCATATCAACAGGTAGGGTTTGCCAGTTGATCTCACTTCTTCTCTAGTAATATCGGTTTCCTTCACAAGCTCACCTACCAGTTACAATTCCTTTCAGTAGTTCTTCCTACCAGTTACAAAACAACATTATTTCAACATCATTACCAGTTATAATTGACATCAATGATAACATAGAATTTCATCAATGCAATCTTCATGCAAATGCCAACAATCTCCCCCTTTGGCATTGATGGTAATACAAGTGTCAATACCCTTGAT
Organism: Cryptomeria japonica; assembly: GCF_030272615.1. Taxonomy (NCBI): domain Eukaryota; kingdom Viridiplantae; phylum Streptophyta; class Pinopsida; order Cupressales; family Cupressaceae; genus Cryptomeria; species Cryptomeria japonica. The sequence goes on along the minus strand of NC_081405.1, from coordinate 502,022,800 downwards.
TGCTATGAACGTGAATAGGAATCTTGGTTTACATTTTAACATGTACTCTCCTTCAACTAAGTCTCCATGTCTTCAGCTGGTAACTGGCTATAGATATTATCTTTGTCAATCATATAAATCATCTCCCCAATCATATAGTTCGTCTCCCCCTTTGACAACAATGCCAAAGTAAAAGTAAAACATGCAGTGTCATACTTCACTATTCTGCACATTCAATCTTCAACTTGATGCCCCCCCTGTGGAATAACTCCACTTTACACCAATCATGCTTCAAGATTTTCCAATTTTCTTTGGGACTGATGTATTTCACATTGTGCTCAATTGACATCATGTAGGGGCACAACCTGTAGCTGACCTCTAAGATACTAAAAAGTAGTCTTAGGCAGAGGTTTTGTAAAGATATCTTCTAGTTTCTCCTTGGTAGATACATGATCCAATAATACATCTTTACTCTACACTTTTTCTCTCAAGAAATGATATTTCAACTCAATATGCTTCGTTCTAGCATGCAAAACAGGGTTCTTTGAAATATTTATTGCATTGGTGTTGTCACATAAGATCTTTACAAGATCTGTAATCTTCAACTTGAATCCTTCCAAAATGTGTTTCATCCAGATAGCTTGGGTACAATTTATATATGCTGCAACATACTCAACTTCAGCAATGGACTTTGATATACAGCTCTACTTCTTGCTGCTCCATGAAACAAGTCTTCCTCCAATAAAAAATGCACCACTGATTGTTCTCTTCCTATCATAAACAATACTTGCCTAGTCTACATCTGTATAAACCTTAAAATCAAAGTTACCTGCATATGGATACCATAATCCATAGTCAATAGTACCTTTGAAATATCTAAATATCCTCTTGGTTGATATTAAATTTGTCTCCTTTGGATTATTCTGAAATCTAGCAACTAAACCAACTACATGAGCAATATTCGGTCTGTTGTGAACAACATAATGCAATTTTCCTATCATTGCCCTATACTCCTTTTCATCAACCAATGTGGCTTCATCATCCTTAGACAATTTACAACCTTTAACCATTGGTGTCCCAACTGGTTTACAGTCACTCATTCCAAATGTCTTCAATACCTCTTTCACATTCTTAGACTGTGTGATAAAAATACCACTCTTCATCTGCTGAATTTGCAAACCTATGAAGAATTTTATCTCTCCCACTAGAGACATTTCAAATTAATTTTTTATCTCATTTGCAAAGTCATCACTCATGTCATCATTGTCTCCAAATATGATATCATCCACAAACACTTCACTAACAAGTATCTTATCTCCTTCAGATTTGAGATATATGTTGTTGTCTTCACTGGTTCTCTGAAAACCTATCTTCATCAGGTGTGAATGTAGCCTCTCATACCATGCTCTCAATTCTTGCTTCAAACCATATAGTTCCTTGTGCAATTTACATACCATATCTTTTTCATCACTCAAATTATAACCATCTGATTGCTCAATGTATACTTCTTCTTCTAGTATTCCATTTAGAAATGTTGGCTTCACATCCATTTGATATACTTTGAATTGCTTATATGTTGCAAATGAAAGTAGAGTCATAACACCTTCCAATCTACCAACTAGTGCAAAATTCTCACCATAGTCTTATCCTTCTTCTTGTGCATAACCTTTGCAAACTAATCTAGATTTTTTTCAGACTACTAATCCATCTTCATTCAGTTTATTCCTGAATACCCATTTAGTACCTATCACATTTTAATTCACTAGTCTGGGTACTAGGGTCCATGTGTTGTTCTTCTCAATTTGATAAAGCTCCTCCTCCATAAATTTAATCAAGTGATCATCTCCAAATGCTTCATTAGCAGTTATAGTCTCAATAGTGGAGATCATGCAATAATTCTCTCTAATTCTTCTTCTGGTTAATACTCCAGCATCCTTATCTCCAATAATTTGGTCAGGATTATGATTAATTCTCACATACCTTGGAATAATATGATCATTATCTTCAGGTTCTTCTTCTTCATTATCATCATCTTCTTCTAAATCTACCTATTCTGGTTGAATTGGTACAACAACATTCTCTTTACTAGTTTCTGGTTTCACCAGTTCTGGTTCCAAAATTGGAATACAAGGATCTCCATCCTTCTTCTCCTCATTGGTTTCTCCTGACACTTCAGGATACTCATCCACTCGAACATCAACACTTTCAATGATTCTATGTGCCCGGATGTTGTAATATTTGTAGGCCTTACTCTTGGTGGAGCAACCAAGAAATATGCCTTCATCATTTTTATCCTCAAACTTACTAACATAGTCACCTCTCTTAATAAAACATTTACTACCAAAAATCTTAAAATAACTCACATTAGGTGATGTACCATACTAGTATTCATAAGGATTTTTATCCTTACCTCTCTTTACCAATATCCGGTTCATAGTGTAGACAGTTGTGTTGACAGCTTCTCTCTAGAAAGTTTTTGCTACACCTCCTTGTACCAACATCATTCTTGTAGCTTCAACAACTGACCAGTTGTTCCTATCTACAATACCATTCTGTTGTGGTGTCCTTGGTGTATAAATTTGCCTCTTTATTCCATTTTCTTCACAATATTTAGTGAATTCCTCTGAAGTAAATTCACCACCTTGATCAGTCCTCAGACACTTTATCTTCTTGCCACTTTCCTTTTCAGCTAAGGCCCTAAATGCCTTGAACTTACTAAATGCTTCTGTTTTATCCTTCAATAATATGACCCACATCATTCTTGACCAATCATCAGTGAAGATCATAAAATAACTGTCACCTTGAATACTTTTAGTCCTTATGGGTCCATAGAGATCTGTATGAACCAAATCTAACAAATGTTCTACTGAAAAAGATTTGCTCTTGAAAGTTGAGGATGTCATATTTCCCAACTGACATTCCTTACACAGAGCATTAATTGGTTTGTCCAGCTGAGGCAAACCTCTCACTATCATGGACTTACTAACTTTGACAATGTTATCAAAATTTATGTGACAAAATCTTCGATGCCAAAGCCAACTATCATCTACTTTAGCAATTAAATAGTTGTTGACTTTAGGACTCAAGTGAAATAGGTTACCTTTAGTCTGCTTGTCGGTTCAATTAGTTCACCTTTGATCCATTAGATTTTTCACATTGCATTCTTTAATTCCAATGGATAACCTCTGTCATTGATTTGAGCTACACTTAAAAGATTGTGATTTAATCCTTCAACCCAATAAACATCATCTACACTACTCTTTCCATTAAGAGAAACAGATACCTTTCCTTTTACCATGTGGGGTAAGTCATTTCCAAATCTCACAACTCCTCCATCAAATTCCTTCAATGTAAGAAATTTTCTCCGATCACCGGTCATGTGGTGTTAACAACCACTATCAATGATCCAATAATCAGAATTATTCATGTGAGAAACTAATGCTTTATGATCAGATGGCTCCTCTTTAATGGCAACAAAGACAATGTCTTCATTAGCATCTCCCTCATATTCCTCATCAATGATACCACCATCAACTTGAATGAGACAATCTCTTTTGCCTTTTCCTTTGTACTTCTTGAACTTCTCACACTTATGCTCATTGTCACCATTAGGACAGTTAGTTGCAATGTGTCCAATCTTGTTGCATGCAAAATATTTCAAAGGTAATTTTCCTCTATACTTATCAGTACCTCTAGGCAACCGCTTGGCCAACAATGCTTCAAGCTTAATCAAACTATCTTCATCATCAACTTCTCTGCTAGATCTAGATTCATAGTTGTGACTAACATCTCTAATTTTCCTCATAGAAGGGTTAGAAACTAAAGCTCTAAATGTAGATTCAGATTTCTAAGCACTACCATCATAACCATTTAATTCAAATGCAGTAAGCTTACCAATGGTGGAATCAAGGGTTACCTTAGTTTTGTCAATAGATTTTAGCTCCTAAATAGCTGCAACTCAGATAGCGTAGACCGGTAGAAGGGTTCTCAACACCTTACTAATCATTGTGGCATCTTCCACTTTACCACCAGCACTCTTGATCTCACCAACTATCTCTTTGATCCTCTGACCATACTGTTGGATATTTTCACCTTCAACCATCCGCATGTCATCAAATTTTCCTCTTAGACTCTCTTCTTTGGAAATCTTCACATGCTCATCACCACTGTAGATTTCCTCAAGTTCCTTCCATACCTCATAAGCAGTCTCCAGACCATGGACATCAACATACTTTGAATCAGACAAAGAACTGATAATAGCCTCTAGTTCTTTATTGTTTTCTTATTGCTCTTTCTTCTGATCATCTGACAGAGTCCCACTAGGTGCAACATATTGAGTGCCAACATATTCCCAGTATTGACTTCCTAGACTCTTGATACATATTTTCATTCTATCACTCCATATTCTTTATTTTTCTCTATTAAACTTTAGACCTTATTTCTTCATCATGTTCTACAAGATATTTACCTCAAGTTGTTAGGCTTAGACCTTAGAGGACCTGAAATGCTCTGATACCAATTGATGATATGATGAATCAATAAGGATCCAGTCAACTATTGAGAGGGGGGTGAATCAGTAGATAAAAAAACTTGATAGACTTCCACCAAACTCAAAATCAACCTCTCAAAGAAAACTCTAAACTAACTGGTTTAAACACTGAACTTCAAATGCAATATTACTGACAAGTTAAACCGGTTGACTGTTATAACAGACTAACAATAAAACATCTTTAAAACTCTCAAAAACTTTTGACTAAATCATTCAAATACTTTACTGATAGTAGTTAAAACATAACATAGCATATCAAAGTGCATTTAGTAGTTAAGCAATTTAACCATAGTAAACATAACCACAAAAGCATTCACCACTTGACACAATAATTTTGACATGGAAACCCAAATGGGAAAAACAACAATGGGGATGAATACCCACAAGTATTCTGAACTCTTCTGAAGTTCACCCTATTAGGAGTCAAGACAGTTAAAGCTTTACAAAAAGTCCTGTTAAGAACAAATCCTATTAGGGACCACCCGATTAAGGGATTGACTATAATTCCCTATTAGAAGCAATACCCTATTAAGAGTAACCTCGGTAGAGGATTTGAAATCCAAGCTAATGGACCACCTAGTTAGAGGATTTGAATAACACTAAGCTTGTTAGAGCTTACTCGGTTAGGGGATTTGATTGTTGTAATTGTTAAAAAACAATAGGGGTTTGTTGATCTGTTTGAATAGCACTACACTTGCTTGTTCAGATCATTTTCATGCTCCTATCTACCTTTACACATACTGCAAATAAATTATCTAGTTTGGCAACCAATCACTCTCTTACTCTCAACCACAAATTGCCAACACTACAACAAAACAATTCATCGACCTTCTAAACAAATCAATAGGTCAGTAACACAACACAAACCTAAACATATCATAGAGATTACAAACAAATCAGTTCAAGTATGACCATTGGATTACATAGTAATCACTTCACATCATTCAAGACAACCTCAACCACTCCTTGATCACCACTTTATTAAACTTTGTCACTCATCACATGGTTTCCATTACATGCAATGAACTTTCTAATTCCCAAGATAAAAACCATTATCTCTACGCACCAAAAACCATTTGAAACTCTTCTAATACAACATGCATACATGTCATAATCATTACCGCTCATCATTTGATCATAAACCAATACAACTGATTCACAAAACTTCATTGGTTAGGGTTTAGCATATCAACGGGCAGGGTTTATGGGTTGATCTCTCTTCTTCTCTAGGAATACCGTTTTCCTTCACAAGCTCACCTACCGCTTACAATTCCTTTCACTAGTTCTTCCTATCGGTTACAAAACAACATTATTACAACATTATTATTGGTTATAATTGACATCAATGACAACATAGAAATTCATCAATGTAATCTTCATGCAAATGCCAACACTCATAACACATCCAACTTACCGGTTTCAACTCTAAATCATTACTCATCATCAAATTACAACTGAATATATAGATTTAACTTACCGCACAGTCCTTCAGGGGGTCCAAAAATGGATTTGACAATAAGCTCCCCCTAATATTTATAACTAGCTTAGTTTACTAGTGATGAGTTCTCCAGACTAGGTGAAGAATTAGAATCTTCTGATGGTTTCTCCTTACTTTTATTTCTCTAGATCTTGTTCATCTCTTCTCGGGTTTCCTCCACATCAACCTTATTCTTACCTTTCTGGTCAGCAAACTGATTAATCTGTTGGTTCATTATTGCTCTACAAATCTTTGCAAGGTGTCCCAGTTTGTGACAATGAAAACAAGCCATTCCAAATTCTCTCCAGGGTCCCGCATTGCCTCTACCAGTTCTTATTAGATAGTTCATAGCAACGCATTCAAAGTTGTGACAAATTGAACAAGTCACATTTTGTCTATAATCCATTCTATAAGGACTAGATTGGTTGACATAGCATCTCTACCAAGTAGGGTTTCTCCAGTCATTGAAAGATCACTTCCATACACCATTAGATCTTTTGATTCATGAAAGATCTCTAAAAGTTTTCTCCAGTCTTACACTCAATGGCTCTATGCCCATACTTTTTGCAATTGTAGCAATAACCATTAAAAGTGCTAGGCATATATCCACCATACATATTAGATCTATAACCATTAACAACACTGGATCTACCTCTACAAACATTAGCAATATGACCTACCTTATGACAGTTAAAGCATACTGGTTTGTAGGATTGCTTACCAATGATTTTCTTGTTCTTAGATGTAGATTTACCTTCATTCATGATGTCTTTGGTACCGGAAGGCTCTCCTTGCTCAAAGGTTATGTATCCCAAGCCATGTGTATCTCCATTTTCCCTTTGTGCCTAAATCTTCTCATCAAGCATAGCAGTGCTCTTGTTGTATTTAGCCAGTATCTCATTAACATTAGCCAACTCCTTAGTAAGATCTTCATTCTTTTTTATAAGACTTTCTATAAGAGACATATCCATGTCTAGATCCACCTGAATTTCTTCTTTTTCCTCATGAAGATGTGCATGCAGAGTACCAATCTCCTGATTCATTTTAGAGATCTCATGATCCTTCTCTTTGATCTTGTCTTCAGTAGCCCTCTTGGCTTCCAGCTCTTGACTCAACTTGATAGTTAGGGCTTCTATCTCTCTCCTCGGTTTTGACTTATCATCATTCAACTTTTCCACCTTATTAGCCAATGCATCAATGTTATCTTCTTCAAATGAACTATTTTCACTAATTTCATACAGCTGCTCAACTAGCTCTCTCCTCTTAGCCAATGAAGCTTTGTACTTGACCCTTAACTCACCTAGGGCTTCTTCGAATTCTGCAAGCCGATTAGAAAGATCTCTATAACTAATATCCCCCATGATAGCCTTGAGGATCCTTCCCAATATTTTAAGCCTTAAGGGAATTAGGCTCTGATACCAATTGATAAATTTATAAGGCATTGAGAGGGGGGGTGAATCAGTGCAAGCAAAAATAATAACACAAATCTGATCACCACTTTTAACAACTTAAAACTTAACAAGCATTCAAGGAAAATAATCGCATAAGCTAACACCCAATAGCACAAACACCACATAACATAATGTTTTTTATGTGGAAACCCAAATGGGAAAAACCACGGTGGGAATTAGTACCCACAAGATTTGAACTCTTTCAGAATGCGCTCTGTTAAGAGCCTATCTTGGTTAGGAGTTTTACAACAATGCCTGATTAAGAGAAGACCCTGTTAGGAGTCACTTGGTCAAGGGATTTACAGCTTAGCCCTATTAGGAACTTTACCCTATTAGAAGTAACCTTGCTGGTGGATTTAAACTCAAATTAATGAGCTACCCAGATAAGGGATTTACACATTCAGGCCTGTTAGGACCAACCCGGTTAAGGGATTTAGATTGCTGCAACTGTTAAGAAGCAACGGATAGTTGTTTTTCATACACCACTTTTCTGCCTATTTAGATCTGCTTTTATTCTGTAACTAACACTGACTAGACATCAATACAAAGCTTCACCTTTCATCGTGTTGGTTAACAAATTAGCCCTTTCTTGATTTTACGGTATGACTTATTATACCCTTTTTTGAAAAGGAAAATGAAACCAACAGTTGGGTGAACCAATTATTGGTTTACCCTCTACATAAGGGTGCATCTTCCCATAGGATATCCAATGAATTTTTAAACATACACAAACATTAACTTCACTTTTAACCAGAAAGTGAGAAAAGGCATTTTACATTCATTAGTCAACACCACATGAATGCTATGAAGATAAATGATTTATATGCAAAGCCCACAAACTTTCAATCAAATTAATTTTACTTCACAAAACTATCCTTATTAAAGAAATCAAAACATCATGGACATTGATCGGATCTCTCTCATGCCTCAAAGGACAAGGGGGATCAGAATATCCAAACAAAAGTTAACAATAGAGTTATTCATTAGATTCATTCACAAACTTATGAAAAAGTGGATAATCAAAGAACTAACATATTCTGCACATGCACATATATCTCAATAGAGACTTGATTTTCACATTCAAATACACAGATTTGAAAGCTATTGAAAATGCATCATTTCATTCATAGATAAAAATGTCTTCACTGAAAAATCCACAATATCCAAAAGAAACAAAGTCTGCTAATTTTTAAAGTTTTTCAGACCTTTGAAATGACTTCTTTAGATACATAAATAGCCTACGGGCTTATAGTTTTGAAAAGTAACCAGAATTATATTTTAACTCTATCCAAGAGTTAAAGAAACTGTCCTGCCTATAGCTAACATAACTAAAAAAAGATAACTGACCAAGAGACGTGAACACAGTGACATGATCAAGATTCTGATGTAACCAAACAATTTGCTTTCTTATCCTTCTTTGTGGAGGTACCACATATATTCCACCACTCCAGATGTGTCATCAAGAAGTTGAGGACAAACTAATAATGAGGAATCCCAATATGTATAACTCATTGCTTATAGGATTTGTTGTCGTTTCTTACCTGCAAGACTTTAATCTTATGTGCTTCCAGATGGTCAAACCAAACTGTCAACACAGACTCAATCCTTGCTATTTGAAAGAAATTATCAGTAGTCAGGGATTTCGTCTCTTTGATGAGCTCCACTCTTTCCTTGAAGACCTTGATCATATCCACCGCATCTTCAACAGTTTGTCCATCATCCTTCAACAGATGTATATCAATGCACTTCAGATCTTTTTGCATTATGTTAACGAGTTCTTCTGACTCCTTAAGAAATTTGATGGATTTTTCATGGCCTTGTTTGATGATTGAGTTTCTCCATTCAATATTTTTCTTCGCCACATACAACACGTTATCATCTAAACCATCCACACACTTCTCAGCAAGAAATATCATAACTCCAAACCTCTACACATCATTCATTTGTGTCATTACTGCTACCCATTTATTCTTTTATTTTTCCCATGCTAAGGCTTCCAATTATAGCTCCTGACTTACAGCGACGGCATCCCCAAACACTTTTATCTGATTATCAATGTAATTTGTGCCGTGTTGTGCTATAGACTTAAGCCATTTATAAAAAATGTCAACTATCATGCGGTTCCTTTGAACTTCATCTAGTAACTTCAGGTTCACTGGTGATTTCAGATCAAAGGATAGTGACATTTGTGACAAAGGTTGAGGATCCGGGCTATGTATGGCATTAATATATTCAGCCATCTATCTAACAATCTGCTTCAACTCTTGTTTTTCCTTTTCATCCTTCCAAGTTACTATATATCATTCTCTTGGAAGAGGAGTCCAAATGCTTAGCATCTGCAAACCTTGAAGCAACCCCTCAATCAACCTTTTCAACCACATAATCCTTTTCAGTGACATTTTTTGCATCTTTATCTGAAATGGGCCTAGTCACTTCTGCTATCCAGTGTCTTGTGTTATAATCAACATCTATCATGACCTTCATTTTAATCTTTTAGACTTAGATTTTTTCCCAAGGCATTTTCTAACCATATCCTCAATGGGAATGGTGATGGGAACCACACTATTATTTTTGCTAATAGAGGTCTTTAGCCATCTGGGAGCACTGGAGGAAACTTTAGGTAAAGGTGTCTAATAGCTGGGAGGAACAACAATGGTCATGGTGCCTACCTAGTCCTAGTCTTCTTCAGGTTCTTTTTCCTTGTCCATATCTTGAACTAGGGAACCACTCGACACTTGTTCATCCATGGTTACCTAAGTCCCTTTGCCCGAGTCTAGTTCAAAAATAATTTGGTTCCCCATAGGTTTCCTGCTTTCCTTTTTTCTTTTTGAGCACATGACTCAAATCGGCAAGAGATTCAATGGAGATTTCTTTGGCCTTTTACTTCCCACTTCCTTTTCCTTTCGTATTGTGGCACCTACAGTATCAAAAATCACATTAGAGGATGAAGTGGGAAAATGAGTAGCAGCATGAAGTTGACCAATTGTTTTCACTTTAGGAGTGAATCGATGATCCCTCAACCACTTATTTGTTCTCCTTATGACATTAAAGGACTTAGTCTAAATACTTTCTTCCTCCCTTCTGTCCCAATTGATTCTAGGAATTGATTGACCTTGAACTCTCTCATTGAACTCGTGATCCAACGCATCTTCACTTTCCTCCTCCCATACTCCTGAAATATTTATTGACAATCCCATTTTAACTATTTTTTACAAGGTGAACCTTGACCACAATCTTCTTCTAGCCTCCAATTCATCAGAACAATTTTCCCAATAGCCCTCTAATTGGGATTCATGTCAAAAATCTGCATCAACATTCAAATGCTCAATTGCATATCCTCTATTGTCAAACTTACATCTGGCAACATAGGGATGCAAGTTCAATTTCTTAAATTCTAGTTCCAAGTTCAGAGCATCAAAAATAGACTTGCAACTATAATGGCCAAGCTCAACTCCAAAAATTACCCCAGATTTACCATTTTCCTTTAATTTCTTATCTATGTGGGCAAGTTGTCTACAAACTTCAATAAGCACATGCCTATCTAGGGCATACCTGGGCAATTTAAATGGTTCATGGTTCACCTTCAAAGCCCCCCACTCTAATGTAAGTAAATTTGGAGAATTGGATGTAATAGCTTCCGTATATGCTAACTAATTCCCTAGCTTCACTTGTCATCCTTTTATTCACATTTCCCTGCAACTCAAAGATAGGTCTACCTACAAAGACATCATTCCATCTCATGAAATTCTCAGCATACTTTTGTTGTTTCAAGTGTGGGTAATACACATAAATTTTCATGCCATCGACCCAGGGTTCATGATGCAACCCTTGTCATTCTTTGGTACAAGCAAGAGTATAAAGGAGATAAGAAGACATATAGAAACTGTTCATTCCGACAAAATTATGCAAACCGTCATGAAGCCTGTCGGCAATAACCTGTGCCCACTCTAAATATTTTTCACCAACTAGCAACTCATGAATATAAAAAATACATCTAATCCTCCCAGTACAAGGCATGTGCATTTCCTTTAAGTCTATTCAACAAAATTACAATATCTCGCACCTTTGTTATGCAATGCTCTCTTGTGATGGGTGTGGGTGATCTAGAACCTCTTTTCTGCAACTTAAGGAGCTAATTCATGGAAATGACACTCTTTTAGGTGCCCTTTTTCTCAGAGAAAAATGCATATGAAGTACCAATAGACTAGTCCTCATATGGATCCTAATGGGGAATTCCCATGGCGGCCATCACCGTTTCCCTGTCTATTTTCACTAGCACCTCACCATTACTGGTTCTAATACACCTTTTGTCTGCATCATATCTACTAATGCATTCCATGACCAATTCGGGGCAAGGGGAAGCAGTAGGGAAAGAAGCACCTTCAATCAACCCACTCTTAACAATCTTTCCTATCATTTAATTACCATCTGGGTTTCCCACTCTCTCTGGAAAATCTATTAAGTTAGCCTGAGCCAAAGAAGTATCTCCCAGTTCTAGAAGTGGACTCACTAAACATGATGTGCATCCAAGTTTCAGCAAGGTTGGCCTCATGACTATCACTCTTACATTCATCAACAACTTCAAAACAAGGACAAAATTCTTCCCAAAACAAAGATTTCACTATAGTGGCTTTCCGAGCAAGTAACACAGTGGGAAAGGGATAATCAAAACTCGTCTGTTACTGTCATGAAAGCTCTACAACCCTCGAAAGTATGGAGCTAAAATTACATTCAGCGCCCTTTGTTTCTCCAACAATAAGCAGCTACTAAATTACAACTGAAGGGTTTGCATATTAAAGGCAAGAAAATCTATACAAAACTTACGCATGCTTCTTAACAACTCATACAATCATGCAAAGGAACTTCTGATTTGATGGGATTCTGATGACCACTTTTATTACAAATCATTTCCACATAAGCGGCTTGAGCTTTTATGATTGCTTTCCATAATTTGGATTTTCAAACTTGACATGCTTGGAATATTCCTTTTTTCATGCCACCTTTCATTAACTTGCCCCGCTTTGTTATATTTCTAGAACCAACTTACAATGAACTTTGAACTGTGAACCATTTAACAAAGTTCAAAGGTTCAAGTTCAAGATGAGAGAACAATAATGAAGGAACCTTGAAGTGCAAAGTACCACCTTGCGGCTCAACACAAAACTAAACTAGGAATGAGCGAAAACTTTTAGAAGAACACAAAGATGAACCTTGAACCTTGAACCAGACAAGATTTCAATGGTTCAAGTTCAAAATGAACCTAACATACTTAAGCTCCTCCCTTAACAACAAACAAAACCGTGGGACACATAAAGGCGCCAGGTGAACTTTGAACTCTAAACCGAGACACGGGTTCAACATATAGGTTCACTGAAACAAGACAAGTAAGATCACTTCATAAATAAGAATGAAATGTTCTGAATTTGGGTAGGCAACATTGATTACGCTATATTTTACCAAAGATAGTATTTTGACTAATGATGAAATAATAGGGTAACATTGACTCTGACTAGGGACCGGGACTGAAAAGGAGCAAGAAATGAATCTATAATCTCTGGTTATGCACACAAGCCAACATAACAAAGGTCCAACCACAAAAAAACACAACAAAATAGACAACACACCAAAAACCTATGTATAGAGAAGGAGAATGCTTGCTTACAACTAATAAATCTTTAAATCTTGCCCATTATAAGACAGGGGTAGGACAGTTCCATTAGGATATTCAAGTTTAATTGAGTTAGGCCCCAATACCTGATTAATCACGAATGGTCCCTTCCAAAGAGAATCAAACTTTTTGTGTGCCCCCTTTGGTTCTATGTGCCTGTCTCATAACAAGGCCTGATCTCCTAGCATGAATTTTTCATGGTCTAGCTTTGTGATCAAAAAATTTCTTTACCCTAGCTTGATGTGTAGTGATATGGTCAACCAACTCCTGCCTCTCTTCCTCAATTTTTGAAAGGTATAAAATTCGCTTTCCCGGAGCATTTTGAAAGAATTCATCTTCAATCACCTTCTGCAATCTAGTTGCTGACAATTCCAGAGGCAAAGACAACTAAGCTTCAACCTCGTATGCCAATTCAAATGGCATCATGCCTATGGCCCTTTTTGGCGAGGTCCTAGCTACCCATAATGCTTCATATAGCCTTTTATGTCAATCCTTCGCATTCTCTATCACCAATTTTTGCATTATAGAGATCAAATTCTTATTGCTAGATTTGGCCTGGCCATTTCACTATGGATAGTAATCTAAAGAATGGGATAAAAGAATACCATGATCATAACAAAACATGCTCAATTCTTCTGAGAAAAAAATCATGGCACTATCAACTACAATTTTCCAGGGAATATCAAACCTGGTGAGGATATTCTCATTGAGGAAGTTGCAAACAATTTCTAAAGTAGTCTTCCTAACCAGAATTGCTTCCACCCACTTGGTAAAATAATATGTAGCTATGAGAATATTATTGTGACTAGCACTTGATGGGGGGTTCAATGGGCCAATAAAATCTAAACCACATTGCTTAAAAGATTCATCTGTGGCCACCGGTCTTAACGGTAATGCAGCTAAATGGGGCTTCCCTGAGAAGAGCTTACATTTTTCACAACCTGTGACCCATCTATATGCATCCTTAAACATACTTGGCCAGTAGTAACAACTCTTGAGAATCTTAAATTTTTTTACTATTGATGAATAATGTCCTTCGCACGCTTCACTATGAAAAGCTTTCAAAAGTTTTTCCTGCTACTCCTTGTCAACACACCTTAGGAATGATCCATCTAGGCCTTTCTTATACAAGATATCATCAACAATCACATGTTAGGCTGCCTTCAGTCTAATATTTCTCTTTCTCTTGTCTTTATAAGTTAAATGATCTGGGTATTCACCATATGTCAGGAAATGAGCCACATCCACGAACCATTCATCTTGCAAGCTGACAAATAAAGCCAGTGGCAGTTCTTCTTTTTCATCTTTATTTTCAGCTATCAAATGACATAATCCTTTCCCCCTGACTAATTTAGTTGGCTTAATATCCAAGTCAAATTCCTGAACTTTTGAAACCCATGCTGCCTTATTGTTTATCCCCACCTCTTGTTGGATCAAGATACTTTTCACCATAGGATTTGACACAAAGACAACTAAATGAGAATGCATAATATAATACCTGAAGTGCTTGACAACTTTAACGACTGCAAAGGCTTGTTTCTCAATTAATGAATAATTCAATTCATGCTTTTTGAGCGGGACGCTCATGAATGTGATAGGGACTTCTTCATTCGACTCATTATTTTGCAAAAGAATGCCAGACATTGTGTGTTCTGAGGCATAGCAATACATGATGAAATCCTTCTTGAAATCAGGATTAATTAGAGTTGGGGCCCAATAAATTGCCTCTTTTACCTCCTCAAAGGCTTTTTTTGCTTCTTCCTTCCATTTGAAAATCTACTTTTCACTCATCATACCTACAATGTGTTTGGTGACTTCGGCAAAATCTGGACAAATCTTCTGAGAAAACTCACATGTCCAAAGAATGATTGACATTGCTTCTGTTTGATGGAAAACTCAACTGCTGAATAGCCTTTACTCGATCAGGATAAATTTGAATTCTATCTTGTGAGACTATATGCCCCAGTAGCTTCCCCTCTGTAACACAAAAAATAGATTTCTTTGGATTCAGAGAGATACCATGCTCTCTACACCTTTGCAACATAGTCTCCAAATCTCTTAGGTGGTTTTTCCTCCTCTTAGAAAATACTGTCAAATCATCTAGATAGATAACTATAGTCTTACCAATGAGGTGACCAAATGAGAGGTTCATTTCCCTTTGGAAAGTTGCCCTAGCGTTTATTAGACCAAATGCCATGCGGTTATAGGCAAAAGTTCCCCAAGGTGTGATGAAGGTTGTTTTGTGCTAGTCTACTTTTGCCACGCTCATCTGGTTGTAGCCAGAAAAACCGTCCAGCATTGACATCATTTCTGATCCAGCAACGGTTTGAAGAATATGATCCATTGTCAGTAATGGGTAATTGTATTTTAAACTAGCCTGGTTCAAGTTCCAGAAATCCACACAGATCCTTATCTCTCCATTTTTCTTGCAAACTGGAACAATGTTTGCCACCTAGGTTGAATTATGAATGGGATAGATAATCCTTTCCTGAAGCATCTTATCTATTTCTTTGAAAATTACATCTGCAACCTTGGGATTATAATTTCTCAACTTCTGCCTAAAAGGAGCCACCCCAGGTTTGAGAGGAATATGATGTTGAAACTGGTCACTTCTAAAATCTTTCAAATCCTCATAAGACTATACAAAAACATCTAGGAATTTATGTAATAATTTAATAAACAAATGTCTTTCGTTTTGGGTATAGCACTTGCCTAAATTAACCAACTTTGAGTTAGCTTCATCCCCTATATTTACCTTTTCATACTCTCCTGAGTTACTGGTACTTTGAGAACTAGTTTTTTTAACATACCTATCATTGCAATTAAAGAGGATTTCTAGGGATACCAGACCTTTTGGAATTCGATCTCCCTTTAACTAAATAACTTCCTTTTTAGAACCTTCTCTTGAGTCTGGTAAAAATTCATTACATTCATTCTCAGACCCTTCAAAGAAGGATGAGGCAAACATTTTAGCATTTTGTAGGAAATTATTGATATGTTTATCACTCTCGAACACCTGCCAAAAATCAAAATTATCTGGAACATTAGGGTGATATACAACTTCATTCCTATAAACATCTACAATAAAGTCTAGATATGGGAGCAATAAAGAAGCTAAAACTGCCAAGGAGTTTGCACAAGAATTTCATCTTCTGGGAATTGCCTCGATTGAGAAAGCATCAAAATATTCCATCTCATCCCAAAATCTATTCCTATAATGTCTAAGCCTTTCATTCTTCACTGAGAAAAGATTTTGCACCTACCTGACAATTAATTATGCATCACCTTTGACACTCAACAACTTGACTCCTCTTTTCTTTGCCTATTTGACTCCCAACAATAACACCTCATATTCTGTAGTATTATTAGTGATGTTGAGGAAATGGGGACAAGGCAAAAACAAAGTTCAAATGTTAGTTTCCAATCATAAAACCAACACAGAGCTAAAACCATTCCAAACATATCAAGAAAGATTAAAAAGCATGTAAGTAAAGCAAGATAAAAGAGGAGAAGGAAGAGAAATCTCCCTAAGATGCTTCCATGATGCATTTTGATGCTTCTTCCTTGTTTCTCCCCTCTCCAAGTCCGAAATGAATGTAGCTCTCAGCTTTTAGCACTATCCATGGATGTCATATGCATATTCAAGATGGTTGTAGATGATAAACAAATGCTATGCAAGTGTAAAAGGGGTACTATAAGAAATCTCCTAATGTCTATATAAATTACACTATAATAGCAATGCTCTAATGCTCTCTAATACATTTTTCTTGCTTGAGGAATGAGGTCCTTTTATAGGGAAAAATGTTAATTGAATGTCTAAGATTGAGTGAGCTTGTGAAGGGTCAAGATTGATGAGTTTAGGATCCATTTAATGACTTGCAACCCAATCCCATGATGACAAGTGTCAACATGAGATGGTTTCAAAGGACAAAGGAGGAGCATTTAATGCCTGAGGAGACATGAAGAGACATGAGGGTAACCACATGTGGGTTGGGTTATTGGATAAATCTATTATCCAAGGGATAACCACTTGTGCGAGAGTAAAAGGGATAACCATGGTCAAAGCATTGAATGCTTGAAGAGACCCATGAGTTAAAGGATGGCTGAGTTAGAGAGAAAGTCTCTAACCAAAGGTTGAGTTTGAGTTAACCATTTATGGTCATGTAAGAGCCTTTAATGATTTTAGAAGACTTTAGATGTTAGCATGTTGGAGACACAAAGCCTTTAATGGTTATTGAAGACTTTTGAGTTGTTTTGAGAAGTGACCTTTCTTAAGAGATGTGCAAATAATTAGAAAAGGGGATTAGGCTAATTAGAAGGGGTTAGAAGAGTCTAGAAGAAGGGTTAGATATGCAAGTGGATTTGGTGGGCGAGAGAAAATAAGATTTTATTTAGAAATAAAATCTATTTATGTGTGAAACTTGCATTTGTAGGAAAATGCAATTGGGGTGGGATTTTTAAATAAATATTGCTTTATTTAAAAAGGAGAATATGATTTGTGTTTTTAAATAAATGTTAAATTTATTTAAATGAGAGGAATGAAGGAAATTAAATAAATTAGATTTATTTAATAATTGGGTTATAGATAGGGATTTTTTATTTACATAAATTTATGTAATTTATTTAATTAAAATAGCAGAATTGGGGTTGAATGAATTAATTAAATGTGAATTTAATTAATATAAGAATATTAGTACATTAAAATAAATATTAAATATTTATTTAATTAATAGACAAATTTATGTGTCTACATTTGCCCCTCTTTAAGACTGTGTGGTTTATCGCATTGTTTCAAAGAACAACAAATAGGCATGGTAAAAATGCCTCAAGAATGGTCATTCTATGGGTTGATATGCCCCCTCGAGAGATGGGCCGAAAATTTCAAAAACTTGGGTGATCTCTTGAAAAATAGAAAGAAATTAGGGGATGGTAGAGTAGATGAATTTAGAGGAAATGGCAAAAGAATGGAGGAAAACAGGGATAAAACAGAGAAATGGAAAGCCTCGGAAGCACCCAGGGGTCACAGCGGTCATGGGACGATATAACGGTAGGCTATATGTACGCGAGAAGGGATAAAATAGTCATCATTTGTACACGTGTCCATAGTAATCTAGAGCCTCTAACAGCGACTTGTGTAGCAGCTTAGGAGAGCAAAAATGGTGTTTCCCATTGTTGATCATCGATTGGAGCGCATCCGGAGGTACCAGCAGCCAACTAAGTATGGTCCCCTAGTAAGTCTAATTCTGACTTTTTCCTCATGACATCATGTATTGCATTTAATAGCTAGGAGAAAAATTCGAACGACAAAGGCACTTAAATGTTGTTTTAGCATTTTTGTTGTCTAAATTAGCTCATATGTGCTGCAATGGCGCTTTTGTGCAGTAGTTTTAGCACTATTGCCAATATAGTGCTTTTGTAAAGTGGTTCTAGCGCTATTATTTTTGTAGTTTTAGCGCATTTGTCGCCTTGGATGAATGAGTTTAGAATAGCACATGTGTCACGCAATGTAGCGCTTTTAATTTTTTTGAGCGCTTTTGAAGGTTAAAATAGCATTGTTGATCGGGTTTAGCACTTTTGTAGGTTAAAATAGCATTGTTGATTGTGTTGTGGGGCGTTTCTCAATGTTGTAGCACTTTTGTCTATAGGTGTAGAAGGATCTGTGTCACTTGCCCCAATTTGAATGTCAAGTTGACAGTTGATGTCAACGTTTGTTGTTGTATGCGTAATAGTGACCTATGAGACTCAGTGAACCTGTTGAGACTAGGTAAGTGATGTAAATGCCTATTGGTAGCCTAGGTTTAGTGGTGAGTCAATTTACCCAATGAGACTTAGATTCTTTGAAAAAGAATCCAATGAAGTCTAGGTAAGAGTCAATGTTGCATAGAAAAGATTATTGACAGTATTTGTGTGATTTGTGGTTTTGTAGGAGGATCACCTAGGGGTCTTGCAGATGCATGAGAGGCATCTGGCCACATAGAACCTACAAGATCAGTTGACAAATCTAGAGATAGACTATATATGTGTGGCCGGTTTATATGATATGATGCACCTACCCGTGATTTGGATGAATCACGGATTACTAACAGCGTTAGCCGAGTGATGGCATAGCAAGACATGCTCTTTCCATTTATCGATGGGAGAGATGTATGTGACACTAGAGGGCATCTAGAGGATACTACATATCCCAATTATTGGCAAGCTTATTACTTATGACAGGGCACTAGTGAGGCGTCACTATAGTGAGTATTCCTGTATCCAGATTTAGAGGTGTTTGATGGATCGGTTTTGTGGGAGGACATAGCAGACTTATATAAGCCATTACCAGTAGTGGTATCAGGTGTCGTGGGAGGGCTACTATGCCTAGATCGGAGGTCTCATGGGCTTGCAGTGGGATGGGGGTAGGTGATTGAATAAATGGTTAGCGAGGGAACCCGATATGCATGGGGACCATGTGTGCTGGCACATTTATATAGGGATTTGCATGAGGTTGTGTGCCATGAGATTTCATCGCTGGGAGTAGGGATTACCTTGCTTCATATTTGGGCATGGGAGCTCTTGCCGATATCGAGACCAGTGTGTCTGAGGTTTAGGGTGATTGACCAACCCTATGTATATATGTATGGAGGCATGATGGCTCAGCCCCATCTTGGGAAGTTGGAGTACTAGCAATGTGCATTGGATGAGTTAGATATGGTGATATGGTGCCCCTACCAGGATTATGAGCAATGGGAGGATGATGCAGACATGATGCCATATGTATTCATGGTGTGGTTCCTCATTGGATAGACAACGTACGTGGTAGAGAGATATTTGCCAAGGCGGCTGATGAGACAATTTGGGCAAACACAAGGTTTTCCCTAGGGTTCTAGTGAGTATGCCAGAGTAGTGTGAGAGAGATTCTAGTGGGGGTCGGTATTATCCCATGAGTAGGCTATAGAAAATTTTTAGACACTACAGGGGAGGCCATGGCCATATCAAGTAGAGGTCGTGGATGCGGGTGTGACATATGAGTATACACAGTATCGAGCCACTCATCCGATTCCATGGATCTCAGATCCCATAGATCAAGTGCCACCATTTGAAGATGACAGAGCACCATGATAGGGGAGGAGGAGGAGATTAGACAGGGGGGTAGAAATGGTAGGGGAGGTGGAGGAGGTGGAGAAGGAGGTTTTGGAGGATTTGGTGGAGGAGGGCGGTTACAGAGGAGAGGAAGAGGTGGGCAAACCTTACGACTCTCACAGGGTCCACTGATACAAGGAGCAATGAGAGCAAGAGGGAGAGATGTCGGTGGTGGAGAGGGTGGTGATGTGATTATGGAGATGGGACAAGGAGTCCTAGGTGGGGGAGAGAGGGACCTTCAATATGTGGTGATAGTACGGCTACAGACTCATCTCACGACTGCGGATGTGCACATCCGAGAGTTAGAGGCACAACTGGAGGACAAAGATGCAGAGATTGCAGCCAAGTATGTCCAAGTTTTTGCACGAGGGGGCGAGTTTATCGCAGTTGTGCGAGAAAGAGATGTTGCGGTGGATAGAATGAGGGAGCTACAGGATAGAGTTTGAGTTTTGGAGGGAGTGTAGGGACAGGGACCAACTGGGGAGATGCGGCAAGCAGGGGCAGAGATTGACTACTAGTGGGGATTATATGAGCAAGTTGTGCTGAGTAGTCAGCGAGTGATGAGCTACTCCCAAATGCGAGGGGGCGAGATCAGAACAGTCTCAGAGGGGTCAGATTAGTGGTGGTGTGATGGGTCCTCCTTGACAAGATTGTGAAGGTGGTGTGGGGGGGTGGAGCCACAAGATTTGGCGAAAGTGCCATTTGAGGTATTTTTTTGCATTGTTACATTGTTATTATACTGATACTTGGATGGCTCTTGGCAGCCGATATTTTGGACATCATTGTATTCTGATACATGTGTTCTTTATTATTGATGTGATATATGATGAGATCTCAGTTTTGTGGCGATGATATGATATGCATTTATGTGATGACATGATTTCTTTATGCATGATGATGATATGATTTATGTCTAGATGTATGTGTTGATGTGTTTGCTTTCTAGATGTACATGTTGATGATATCATTTCTATATGTATGATATGGATGACTTGCTATATCGATGATGTAGATGATTTGCTACCATGTGGATGCAGGTTAATAGATGTATGATGTTCATGTGATAATGTTAATGATTTGCGAACATGTGAATGCAGGTTAATAATTGTATGATGTTTATGTGATGATGTTAATGATTTGCTAACATGTGGATGCAGGTTAATAGATGTATGATGTTTATGTGATGATGTTAATGATTTTCTAATATGTGGATGCAGGTTAATAAATGTATGATGTTTATGTGATGAAATGATGGTGGTTTGTGCCAAATGATGAGATGAGATAATGAATAATGATATTTGATAGATAATACTTTATATGTTGAAATGATGAGATAATGATATGGACGACATGAGTAAACTATGTGTTTTGAAATGTACTTAATGAGTCTAATGAATGCACTTAATGAATGAAATGATATTAAAATGTCATGTATGAATTAAATGAATGCACTAAGTGGATGAGATAAATATATTACTTGAATGAATGTGAATGAAGGCATTTTAAAATGAACTAAATGAATTCATGAATGCACTTAATGAATGAAATGCAACTAAATGAAGGAATGAATGCACTTAAATGAATGCACTTAATGAATGAAATGCAACTAAATGAAAGAATGAATGCACTTAATGAATAAATGAAACTAAATGAAGGAATGAGTGCACTTAATGAATAAAATGCAACTGAATGACAAAGCAATTCCTACATGATATATAAATGCCAAGTTGGTTGGAAAATGCAAATATGGAATGGAGATGTGAGATGATGTATCAGAAAACTCCATCGTGATTGTACCCAAGATAAGGCTTATATGTTGAGTTTTCTCATAGAAACTTGAATTAATTGCATGTTGACAACAGATTTGTACAATGGATGAATGAACAAATGAATGGGTGATATGCAACGGAATGCAATATATACAGGTGAGATGAAACTGGTGATCCATGGATTACTCATAGTGCTTAATTTTCATCATTAAGCATGGTAGTACCGATCTTGGCCGATGTATCAGAAACCAAGGTTGAGTGCTTCACTTGTAAACAAACACCACAGGCAAGACAGGTGTCCCTTCATTCTGGTTCATATACAAATGGTCAAGGTATAATTTGTAGTCAATAAGCCATAGTGATCCATGACTGTGTATTTTTTGCATAGGATCTCATAGGGTAGTGAACTTCCCATGTAGACACCATTAGTACATGCCCTAGAACTTTATTGGAACAATCCACAGACAACAAACAAAGAAAAAGATATCAGAAACCATCCTGGCTACTCTAATCCCTTGTGGATATCCTGGAGTAGGATAGGAACCTAATATAAAGGAAAAAAAAATCGACCAAGTGCTTATCAACCAAACAGAATTTTCTTGTCTAAGAAAAATGGAACCATGTCTTGTTTGTAAGGAAGGATGCATCCTTGTGAAGATGGTTGTGCGCAGATGTGTGATTTGTTGGTTGATTTGATAGGTGGTCATCATTTTAAGGAGTTTCAAAATGTTTTTGCATCTGTTGCGATGTGTATGTACAAGGAATAAATTGTTTTGCAATGTTTTCGATTAATTTTGATGTTTTTGTCATTTTATTTTTTCTAGAATTTTGTGAATGTTTTTGGTATTATTTCAGGATGTTTTGAATGATCAAATCAACGAATCACAAGCATGGAGAATCCACTCCCATCAATAGGTTAAGAACATTGCCCCTAGTTAGATGTCGGTATGAAAGCGTGATGTGGGACACATGAAGTAATAACCATGATTTGCATATCAATAACAAGCCATGGTATAAATGATGGATGAATAGATGCAATGGATGTGATCGCAACAATTCTAAGAGATAATGGAGCCGTAGCCTTTACAAATGGCACTTGTTTACCAGGTTTTCACCACTGTACTTACCCAAGGCACCATTGGAGATGTTTTCACCATTTGGATGAATGATTTTTTCTTTACTATTTTCTTTTTTTTTTATTTTTTTTTTAAATTTTGTTCAGGACTTTTTCTGAATTTGTTTTTGGTATTTTCAGATATTTGATGAGCCTGATGCTATGCACAACTTATGTATGAAACTTTTTGAGATGCATGTTGTTGATTGGATCTGCCAATGGTTCTCCTTCTGAAGTTGCTAACTCATATGCCCCAGACCCGAAGACTGCAGTGATGACATATGGACCTAGCCAATTGGATTCAAATTTACCTCAGTGTTCTCAATTTGGTTGATTGTGAGGATTCTCTTTGAGAACAAGATCTCCTACTTAAAATGTGTGAGGTTTGACCCTATGATTGTAGCTTCTACTCATGCCTTGTTGATAGGATTTTAGGTGATTGTAGGCAGCTTGTCATTTATCATCAAGCAGTTCCAAGTTCTAAAGATGTGAGACCCAGTACTCTTCATCAGTAATCAAATTGCGTAAGGAAACTCATAGAGATGGTAATTCAACCTCAATAGGGAAGATAGCCTCTACTCCATAAACAAGTTAGTAGGGGGTTGTGCCTGTAGGGGTTCAAATGCTAGTTCGATATGCCCATAGTGTTGGATTCAAATAAATATGCCAATCATGACCAGCATCATTGATTGTCTTTTTGAGGATCCTCAATATATTCTTATTTGATGTTTCTACTTGACCATTGCCTTATGGGTAATATGGGGTGGAAAAATGGTGTTGGATACGAAACTTCTCACAGAGTTCATGGACATCTTGATTTTTGAAAGGGAGCCTATTATCTATGATGATCGACATGGGTACACCATACTGACAGATGATGTAATTGAGGATGAATGAGGTGATTTGATTTTTGGTGACTTGGGTGAGTGGAACGGCTTCGATCCACTTGGTGAAGTACTTTGTGGTGGTAATGATAAATTTATGACCATCAGATGAAGATGGATGGATTTTACCCACAAGCTCAAGTCCCCACTAACAAAAGAGGCATGGTTTTGTGATAGGTTGCAATTATTGCACTGGGGTATGTATCAGATCGCTGTGAACTTGACACTTCTTGCACTTTCTAACAAAGTAGTAGGAGTCTTTTTCCATAGAGAGCCAATAGTATCTTGCCTGCATGATCTTTTTAGCCAATGAAGGGCCACTTGAATGAGCTCCACAGATACCTTCATGTACTTCCTCTAAAGTTGTGGTCACCTCATCTTGCTCTAAACATCAGGGGAGAGTACCATCAAGACCTCGTCGATATAGGTTTTCAACAATGATGGTATATCGAGATGATTTGCGTATGAAGGTTTTTCATTGGTTATTTGATTGGTTAGGGGGGAGGATTTGATCATGTAAATAGGCAAAAAATTCACCATACCATTGGGAATCGAGACCAATGAGTTGACAGCCATCTCGGATTCTGGGATATCATAATCGGGGACCCAAAGTTGTTCAACTAAGAACTTGTAGCCTATGAAGTTCTATGGAAGATCAAGGAGAGAGGCTATTGTAGCCATTGCATCTGGAACTTTGTTCTAGTCTCGAGGAATCTTCTCAAAAGTGATAGCTATGAATAATTCCTTGAATTTATCAACCATTTTCTTGTAAGGCATGATCTTATCATCCTTAGTCTGGTAGTCACCATTGACCTATCGTATGACTAACTGGGAATCACCATATACTTGTAGTTCTTTCAAATTCCATTGGATGGCCATGCAGAGTCTTGTGATCAAAGACTCATACTCTGCTATGTTGTTCGTGCATGGTAATGTGAGTCTATATAATTTAGGTATGCTATCACTTTGAGGAGTGATAAAAAGAATTCCTTCTCCTAAACCATGTCTAGTGTAAGACCTAGCGAAATATAGCTTCCATCGTGGTGTTGGCATAACTATAAAAATCTCCTCATCTGGAAAATTGGAAATGAGAGGATGGTTTCCCATGGGTGGTACTTCAGCTAGCTGATCTGCAATGACTTGTCCTTTGATGGCTTTGTGTTCCACATATTCTATGTCAAATTCACCGAGGAGCATAACCCACTTTGCCAAACGACCAGTTAGTGTTGCTTTATTGAGTAGATACTTGAGTCTATCTATCCTAGCAATGAGTTGTATCTTGTGTGTCAACATGTAGTACCTCAATTTGGTGGCTGCCAAAATTATTGCTAGACAAGCTCATTCAATAGGGGTATAATTGAGTTCATACCCTACCAATGTTTTGGAAATGTAGTATACTACACATTATTTACCTTCTGCATTATGTTGTGAAAGTAAGATGCCTAAGCCCGTAGTTGTAGCTGATATGTATAACAATAAGGGCTTGTCTCGAGATGGTGGCATCAGTAATGGTGGCGTCATTAGGTAGTCCTTCACCTGCTGGAATGTTTGCTGGCAATTCTCTTCCCATTTGAAATGAACATTCTTGTGAAGCAAATGTGTGAAGGGATGACATTTGTCAGCCAATTGTGCAATGAACCGTTGAATTCATTGTAGCCTTCCTTGTAATGTTCTTAATTGAGTGATGTTCCTAGGAGGTGGCATTTCCATAATTGCTTTGACCTTTGTGGGATCAACCTCAATTCCTTTGTTTAAGACAATGCATCCTAGGATCTTTCTGGGGGTTACCCCAAAGACACACTTCTTTGGATTTAGGCGTACATTATATTACTCTAGTCTATTGAAGATTTTGTCCAGTACAACAAGGTGACCCTCTCTAGTTCATGATTTACATATTAAATCATCCACATAGCCTTCCATCAGTGTATGCATGATATCGTGGAAGATAATAGTCATTTCCCTTTGATATGTGGCACCAACATTCTTGAGACCAAATGGTATTACATTACAATAGTATGTACCCCATGGGCATGTAAAAGTTGTTTTGTGGTGATCCTCAGGAGAAATCTTTATCTGGCTATATCCTGAAAATACATCCATGAGTGATAGCATTGCATGTCCTATCGTGAGGTCCACAATCATATCAATGTTTGGAAGAGGGAAGTCATCCTTAGGACATACTTTGTTTAGATCTCTAAAATTAGTACAAATACGGATGCCCCCAGTTGGTTTTGCCACTGGTACCAGGTTGGAGATCCATTCTGCATAGTCAATGGGTTTTTAAACCTACGTCTAATAGCTTTTTGAGTTCATCTTTTACTCTTAGTGTGATCTGAGGATGCATCTTTCTAAGATTTTGTTTTACTAGTTTTTCTCCTTATGCTGTTGTTAAGTGATGCATTACTAGTTCTGGATCAAGGTCTGGCATGTCTACATAGGACCACACAAAATTGATTTATTTCTTGCGAAAGAACTCTATAAAATTAAGATCTTCAGCTGGAGTTAGTGATTCTTCTAGGTAGTATGTGTAAATTTTTAGATCCCCCCAGATTGACTTCCTTCATTTCTTCTATGAGAATAGACGATCTCTCATGATTAGTGCTAAAGGGGACAATGTCAAACCTTCCATCCTCAGTCATCTCGGAGAGGTTTTCACCATTGGATACGTCCTTTGTTTTTACTCTTTTTGTTTCCACAAGTGTCACAGTGTGCTTTTCACCTGAGGATCCTATTCTAATTGTAATATTTTTGTGACTGAAAGGTTTGGCATTCTCTCTAAAGTAAGTTATGCTATTAAGTTCAATAGCATATCCAAAATTTGTGATCCCCTCTTGGTATGTCTGTTAGGATTCCCAAAGATACTGAGAGGGGGGGTGAATCAATATCTAATCGGTTTATTAATTTACTTTAATTAAAACATGTAAAGCATGTCAATACAGTGTACCGGTAAATCAAAAGTAATGCAGTAAACAAGAAAAATAATAACCACATCAAGAGCACACCATAACACAGTAGTTTAATGAGGAAACCCGGTGTGGGAAAAACCTCGGTGGGATTTGTGACCCACAATATTCACTTACTAGCCAATAAGGGAATATTACTACTATAATAGGGGCCTACACATGCAGGAAGGCCAAGTGCCTAGAGCTCACTACTCAATTACAAAAGGAAGTCACACTAACTTACAAAAAAGGATTATAATAATCTAATGTCTTGTACTGCTTCAAAATAGCATCTACTATGCCAGATCCAGTATCGGTTTTAGCTCTGTTGCATACATAAACCCTTAACCTAAAATTCGCATATTAGGTCTACATTATTTCGCCTATCACCTTATTACAAAATGTTCTACAATGATCTCATACATATATGAGTCATATTACAACTCGCCATGTCGGCTTACAATGATTTTGTAATTAATTGCAAAATATATTATCAACAAAATTCCTGTCGGCCTGGGTGTCGGTATCCTTTCTTTCACTGTCGGTGTTCTGTGTGTTGGTGTAGAGTTTGTCATTGCCGGTGTCAGTATAATTGTCTTGCCGGTATCATATGATTGCAAGGTTTCCATCAATGACAAAACCTTCAATCACCTACAATTTCTCATTGGAGTGTGCATTTGCCAACAATCTCCCCCTTTGGCATTGATGGCAACACTCATGAGAAAAATCCAAAAAGTGTCGTCCAAAAAGAATCTACCAAAATTGTCTTACCAAATCATATGTGCTCCCCCTGAGCTGATGGTGTCTTCTGCTAATCATTTTTCTCATTACCACTACTCCCCCTTTGGCATCAATGACAAATGTTGTCAAAGTGTCAACTGAGTGTGGTTTCCAACTTCATCCCTGTAACCGGTTGGTTACAATCTGAAAAAGGTCTGCTAATACCAGATTCAGGCTCTCAATGAACCATTCATTGTCCTTTATTGTGGCCTCTGTCCTCTGAATTGTACCAGTAAGGTGTTGCAATTGTTGTTCTAGTGTCTTATGTCCTTGAACCAATGCCTCAGATATATCTTTTCTTAAGGAGGCGAGGTAGTCCAATTTTGGACTAAGTCTCCATTTCAGATCTTTTGCCTTTCCTTTTATTCTTTCCTTCTCTCTTTCAAATTTCTGAAGTTCCTCCTCAAAACCTGTTATTTTCTGCTCAAAAATTGATAATGGTTCAGATGAATTAATGAAATTGTCAGCTAATTTATTTATTTCTTCATGTACCATACTGATCTTCTTGTCTATATCTACTGTCAAAAAGTTTGTTTTGCATGTATCTCTATACAACTTTTTAAATTCTTTTAGTGTTTTACATAGTGCTGGTAAAAGAGTGTCAAATTGTCTCATGCACTTCTTTATTTCCTCTTCAAAGAATTTATGTTTTTATTTCTCAATTTTCTCTTTGAATGCTTCCTCATTTATTTGTTCAACTATCACAATGTTGTTAGTAATGTACTTGGATAATGTGTAAAGTTGATTTAAAGAATCTTTATTATCCACATTACACTTGGGTGCTATCATTTTCAAAATTGGGATTGCATCATCAATAGCTTTATATGCTTGTGCACTGCACTCTATTATTTTCTTGATTGAATCCAATAGAACTTCTATCACATTTGTTGGTCTGAATTCTGCCATGGAAGAGCCAGCAATCTGTATTCCACTGGTGTGAGTAACTTATTTGATTGTAGTGACCTCTGATAGGTCAGTTTGTGTTTGCATTTCTCTAAGCAAAGGTTTGGGTTTCTCAGTTGTTTTCGGTGGCACTCTCTCTGCATGAACCTGTTCCTGTGAGGGAGCTTGTTGCTCTGCTTATTTCTTAGTGTTGTCCACTGTCGGTTTTTCTTCTGTACTACTTGTTACCGGTGGCTCAATAGATGAATCATTATGTACATTTGTGGTCTTTGCCTTTCCAGTGTCTGGGGTCACTGTAATGTTTTCTGTTGGTGGCTTTGTTGTCACATCTGATTTTCTAGTTGATTCTTTATCCACCACAATATTGACTTTCTGAGTGTCAATGTTCATTGTATTTAACACCTTAGAATCAGGATTTCTATCCTCGTGTGGTGTATCCATACTCTCAGTAGCCGGTTGATTGTCAGTAATAACTACCAATGGAGTATCTAAAAGCAGTGGGGATAAGTTGTCTGTTATTTTTATACTGGGTGGTCCACCAACCTTACCTTTTCCCTTATCCTTTTGATATACCTTGATGGGTTTAGGGCTTCGATACTCTTCCTATTTTTCCTTCTCTACAAGGAATATATCCCATGCATCAGTTGTTTCTTCTATTACCTCATTCACTCTACCTACCATCAGTGCTACATGTCGGTGAGCAGTTGAAAATACTAACCGGTTAGCCTCAGAGATCAATTGATCTATCTCATTAGGTGAGTTGACAAGATGTACAGCAAGTAGTTTTTCAATCTTTATTTTCTTATCAAGCTCAACAATAGCTAGCCTTCTAGCTTCTAGTCTATTATACAGATATGTCAGTATTTCATCAACAACTTGCATCAAAAATTTCTTGTAAATATCTAAGTGTAAGATTACACTATTCTCTACTTTCTCCTTGTCATCAGCCAATAGTGTGTCATATAATTTGTTAATGTTTTTCAGCTTTCTATGCTCTGTTATTTTATTGAGAAGTTTATCAATGGGAGCAATAGTTTGTTGAGTCTTCTTCTTAGGGGTCATCTTCTTTTTCTTTTGAATTAGTTTCTTTGTTGGGGGGCCTCACTGCTTGTTGCTTTTGTCTTGTTTTTCTAGGAGAATGTGAGGGTACCGGTGAAGTTTTTCTCTTCCTTTCAACTCTTTTCAATTTAGCTGGTATATCACTCTCAGAGGAAGTTGCAACCAATGACAGATGAATTTCTAGTTGAAGTTCTTCCAGTTCACTCTCCTTAATACTGGTTTGTCTTAATACATCTTCCTTGATAGCTTGTGCCTACCGAGTTCCTTTTCTAACAGTTGCCTCAACCTTCTTAACCCTTTTCCTTGATTGAATTTGGCTTTCTATTGTTTCAGCACTGCCAAAAACTTTTTCTGCAGGTTCCTTTGGAGCTTCTAGGAGGTCTTTTGCATAAGTTTCTATTATATTGACATCAGTTTCATACCCCATTTCAGTTACCCAGATGGTTCTAGGAATAACTGCCTCCATTCAAATTTCATCCTTCTTTATCACAAAACAGATTTCATCCTAATATTTGTCCACAATTGTTTGTGACAATCTAACTCTAGTTTTCATTCGGGCCTTCAATGCTTGAAAATACTCATTTATGTTCTTTTCCCTGTTCTCTCCCATGTTGTTCAGTAAATCTAACAATTGTTTGCCTATTGGTATATCAAAACCAAAATTTCTAATACAAATACCGGGTACTTGTTTGGTTATGTACAACATCAGACAAACAAGTAGGTTTCCAAATCTGAATGTTCCCTTTTTGTCTTTCTTTATCTTTCCCAAATTATCAATCAATTCATCTTTAAGCCATTCACATATGTCTATCCTTGCATTATTTACCATATCATAGGCACTTTTAATGCATAGGCTAGAAATTGAGTTTAACCTATTTGCATGTGTAGTTTTGTAGCCTAAGATCATACTGATAAATTTGACATTGATATCCATTACATCATTTACCCTCAGTGATCTCTTGTCAAATGTTGCACCAGTTAGGTTTATTATAGTGTCATTTGAGACTCTCTTGGTTTTGTCAGGGTTGTTACTGGTGGAAGGTAACCCTGTTACTGCTTTGATAGCTTCCTTAGTGATCTTGTGAATAGAGTCCAACCAAAAGAATTCACCATGAACCCTGCTTAGCACAATTCTTATGATATCCTTGGGAAAATCTGGGATACTAAGAATTTTTGTAAAACCTAGGGTTTCTATTGTCTTGTGTTTAGTTTTGACATTTCTGAATTCATCACAAATTATAGATTTATACATGTTTTTGATTTCATCATCGCCCAGTTCCTCTATATGATAATATATATACATTCTAGGGTCTTCAGCATAAACCACTCCTTTAGGGATTTGGGAGAATGCACCTATGTCATCATCTTTCTTAGCAATTTCGGCAACCAATTTTAAGATGTGTCTAGGGCACTTAACTGCTTCAACAACAGTAGGGTTTGCAATGAATTCAAGAGTAGATGAAGAAGCCATGGTTATAAATACCTGTATCTGCCTTAAGGAATGAGTTCTTGATGAATTGCTTCGCTAAGGGTGCCTTCGCTAGGAAATTTTCATTCTCTCGAAAGTTTGAATTCTCGGTGAATGAAAAATGGAGCCAAAACACTTGCTTTATAATGTCATTTTCTCCAACTACCACATTTAATGTTTGTCGGTTAAGTAATGACTTAACTTTTCTGCCGGTATAAAGTAATTTCAACCTCTTACCATCAACTGAGGGAATAATAGCATGTTTCTCATTTACTTGCTAAACCCTCAAGGGATTTTCCTTCAGTTAGATGAAGAGTCTCCTGTCGGTGGAGTGTTACTTTGTTCTACTGGTGGAGGAGTATTCACATCAACATTCTGATCTGACTTTCTAATCCATTGTTTTGAGAATTCTTGCTTTACCTCTTCAACCTTTTCTTTACCTTTCAAACTAGGACCTTTGTTAATTGTCAATGAGGTATTGCTTCTACAAAACTTAGCAATGTTTCCAATCTTGTTACATGCATAACAAGTCACATTGTTTTTCTTAATAGCTTTCCCATATCCTATGTCGGTATGTGTTCTACATTGATTAGATAAATGTCCAAATCTTCCACAAACATAACATCTTACATTCATTCTGCAATTTTCTGAATTATGACCAACTTTGTTGCATTTAGAACATTGAGCGGTGGGTGTATTGGTGTTCTGATAATTTCTAGATCTACACTAATTTGCTCTATGACCATACTTGTTATAGTTAAAGCATTTGCCATTAAATTTGTAAGTAGTAGGTTGTCTTACCAGTTTTCTATGATCATGATTGTTTGCAGTACCAAAGCTTTCACCAACTTTGAAGCCAAGCCCATTTGTATCACCATTAGGTTTCCGATTCTTCAGCATGTCACCAAGTTCTTCTGAACTTTTCTTGATTTTTTCTTTGTGATGATTTGCAGTAGTTAGTTCACTTTCCAAGATTCCTTTTTGTCTTATGAGTTCAGTTCTGTCATTTTGTGTGTGCATTAAATCTGTCTTCAACATATCATTTTCATGACTAAGTCTTTTGTTCTCATTTCCAACATCATTTAGTCTTCTGGCCAAGTCTTCTTCATTTTTCTTCCTATCTTCAATTTCTTTACAAAATCTCATAGTCATATCCTGCAACTCATTCTATGTTGTACTATGTTGTACTGATCCCTTGTCTTAGCTTGTTTACCAGATCATTAAGAGTTTCCTTTTCATCTCCCTCTTTCTGCATCTTTTCACAAAGTTCTCTTCTTTTATTCCTTTCTATAGTGTAATTATCTTGAAGGGCTTGAATGATATCCTCAGTAGCCTTCGGATCATCTTCAAGTTTGATATTCTTCACCTTTTCTGCATCATAGTCTGAAAGAGTTATTTTCAATTGTTCTCTTAAGTTTTCCATCTGTACTGGTGTCAAGATCTTTCTCAAGCTGTTAGACTTCTAAAAATATAGGATTAAGCTCTGATACCAATTGTTAGGATTCCCAAAGATACTGAGAGGGAGGGGGTGAATCAGTATCTAACCGGTTTATTAATTTACTTTAATTAAAACATGTAAAGCATGTCGATACAGTGTACCAGTAAATCAAAAGTAATGCAATAAACAAGAAAAACAATAACCACATGAAGAGCACACCATAACACAGTAGTTTAACGAGGAAACTCGATGTGGGAAAAACCTCGGTGGGATTTGTGACCCACAATA
This sequence comes from Cryptomeria japonica, assembly GCF_030272615.1. Classification (NCBI taxonomy): domain Eukaryota; kingdom Viridiplantae; phylum Streptophyta; class Pinopsida; order Cupressales; family Cupressaceae; genus Cryptomeria; species Cryptomeria japonica. Next base: position 501,989,909 of record NC_081405.1, on the reverse strand, counting down.
TTCACTTACTGGCCAATAAGGGAATATTACTACTATAATAGGGGCCTACACATGCAGGAAGGCCAAGTGCCTAGAGCTCATTGCTCAATTACAAAAGGAAGTCACATTGACTTACAAAAATGGATTATAATAATCCAATGTCTTGTACTGCTTCAAAATAGCATCTACTATACCAGATCCAGTACCGGTTTTAGCTCTGCTGCATACATAAACCCTTAACCTAAAATTCGCATATTAGGTCTGCATTATTTCACCTATCACCTTATTACAAAATGTTCTACAATGATCTCATACATATATGAGTCATATTACAACTTTCCATGTCGGCTTACAATGATTTTACAATTAATTACAAAATATATTATCAACAAAATTCATGTCGGCTTGGGTGTCGGTATCCTTTCTTTCACTGTCGGTGTTCTGTGTGCTAGTGTAGAGTTTGTCATTTCTCGTGCCAGTATAATTGTCTTGCCCATATCATATGATTGCAAGGTTGCCATCAATGAAAAAACCTTCAATCACCTACAATTTCTCATTGGAGTGTGCATTTTCCAACAATGTCATCCCGTAATTCAAGAAAGTCTATGGTCGCATCATCATTTTGGAAGGTGTCAAGGTGTGGAGGATCTTGTTGGTTCCACTCAATGAGTTCGCGGTGAATAATTGGCATTGCTTCATTGATCAAGTTAAGCTCATAGGATGTGTCAATTATGGTAAGTATGGAGGAACCAAGGTCATCATTAGTACTATCCTCTTCGTAATCAGGCTTGGGAGGTGACCTATCTATTGTTGAAGTATCCTCATCAATTGGGTCCCAAAATGTTTTAAGAAATACATCTCCTTCAGCTTTCTTAACCTCAAAAGTGTCCCCGTCAAATGATTGTGAAAATGAAGAATCCCACTCATATTCATGTGAATCTGTCTCAAAATCACTCAATAGAACTTTGTCACTATATGTTATAGGGATGTTTGCTAATGTGGAAGGTTTGTCGGCAGTTTTTGCAGGGGTTTTATCTGACGGTATTGTTGATGTTGCTTGGGTGTCTAAAGTAGACAAGAGTTTTATCCCAGGAGTGATAGTTTGGTGGGTAACATAACTCCTTTGCTTACTTGTTGTAAATTGAGAAGTGTTTTCATAACTTGAAAATTAAGACCTCGTAGGTTGATTTGGAATAGACATTGTCCTACTTCTAGAAGGGGTGATCTTAGAAGTGGTCCTCTTATGTTTGCTTGGAATCCTGAGCTTAGAAAAGCTACCTGAACCAGGGTTGAACCCGAGTCTAGTTGTATCTCACGATTGTAACAATGATTGCAATGGCTCTTGTACACCTTTCTTGTGGAATCCCAATGAACTATTGCCATCATAGCCCATCTTTTGCATTAGGGTAAAACCTTTACCATACCTTTCTATCGGGATCCCGACTTGTTGTCTAGCTATGTCGGAAGGGTCTTTATAGATCCACCCTACCAAATCTTCATCAATAGTTTCTTGTTCCTATGATCTACATGGGTTAAAGCCATCAAGTGTAGTAGTAAGGGATGCAACAAGTGGTTTGAGTGACTATTATGGTTTTCCATAAGTCCTAGGTGAGAGGGATAGTTGGCCAACATAGAAAAGATGACTAATATTATACTCTCATGGGACTTCATCTCGTACTTCAATTTTCAGCTTTTCTTGTTTGGGTGTAGGGATCAGTGGATTGGTGAGGTTTGTTGGGTGAATGTAAGATGATGAGGTGGTGGCTTCTCTATTGCTAGGGACTGTGATATCAAGTTGATTCTGTATATAGTTGCAAAATGCGAATGGGTTGGCATCACTAAGGATAGTAATCTCTACTCCGTTATATGAAAACTTGATGCATTGATGGTAAGTAGATGGTACTGCTTGTATGGTGTGAATCCATGGTCTACCTAATAGGAGATTGTATGGAAGAGGGAGGTCTAGGACTTGATAAACCACATTCTTCACCATGGGTCCTACCCGGACTAGTAGAGTGACACCCTTTAGAGGAGAGTTTTGCATCATCATAGGCCTTGATGGTGATCCACTTTTTTGCATCTACTGCATCTTCTGCATATTCCAATGTTGTGATTAACTGTAATGTGCAAATGTTAAGGCCAGCTTCATTATCAATCAAGACTCTCTTGATTCTGTGTTTATGTATAAATCCCTCAATGTGGAGAGGGATGTTATGCGGTTGTTGGAAGGATGCATCATCACTCTCTGCAAAAGTGAGACATGGTGATGATTTGAGACTACCAACTATGGCTTTAAATTGATCTGTATTGAGGTCGGGTGGAATTGACGCTTCTTGGAGAGCTTCATCTAAGATGGTTTTATATGAGGGTGATATACACAAAAGCTCTAGTATGGAGATAAGTGTTGGTGTCTTATCTAATTGGTCCACAAGGTTATAATGTTTGGGCATATATGTTGCTCTTGATGGTGCACCTGGTAAGACAAGCTTGCTACGACAGGTAACAACATTGCATGCAGGATCCTAGTCTTGGATGGTAATGATAGCAACCTGTTCATTGGCATCATAAATATTATTGACAGTATAGGTGTGTGCAAGTAAAATTCATCTTAATAAAATAAGTATTCAAATAAACAGACAATGAGATAACACAATCAAGCAAAATAGGAACTATAAATGAAATCAATTAAAGACTCCCTATTCCGTGACTGCGTATAACTTTCATTGCTCTTCTCTTCTCTATGGTATGACGGCTCTCAGATATTGCACTGGTAACCTGCAAGTGACACAAAGATTCAAAGTTTGTGATTCAAAGAAATTGTCTAGGATTGAGGAGGATTGAAAATGGAGATTAAATGCTCAATTTATAGATTTTTGGAGAAGATTGATTGAAAGGTGGAATAGATTGATCAAGAGGTGGAACTCAGGTGAGCTCTCATGTTGATTGATAGTTGAACTACTGATTTGGAGGTGAAACTCAATGGATTGAATAAATTAACTGAGTCAATTGATTGAGAAAAAGTTGACTAAAGGAAGAAAAATAATGATTGGAGGAAATAAAGAAGATGACAAAGAGAACTAGAAGATGGAAATAGAGATTGGAGAGATAATTGATTTAATTAATTGATTTAGCATGTGCTTGCATTTAGACTTAGATTTTCAATTTAATCTTTGCATGATATTTATTCAAATAATTGAATTTGTTTTAAATTCAATTTAGCATTTGAATATATTTAAAACTTGACTTTGATTTTCAATTTGGTTTTTGAAATCATGCACATGTAACTGAATTTAGAAGAAATTAGAAGAAATAAGAAATTAAATAAAATTAGAAGAATTAATAAAACTAAATGAAATTGGAATTTGGGGATTTGGAAATGGAAGAATTAATTAGTTAATTAAATAATTTAAAGAAACTATTTAATTATTTAGAAATTGAATTTAATTAAATAATAAAGATTATTTAATTAGAGGAATAAATTACAAATTTTTATTTAATGACTAGATGATTAGAGAGATAGAAATTGAAAATTAATTTATTTAAATAATAAAGATTATTTAAATTGGGGAATTAATCAAAACTAATTAAATAATAAATATTTAATTAATATTTTAAAAAAAAGTTAAAATGATTAAATGATGATAGAACAAGAAATATAATAATTAGTAAGATGATGAAGAAATATGAAATTAGAAGAAATAGTTAATTAAATTAATTAAAGAATTAAAGAATTATTTAATCAATTAGAGGAATAATTAATACATGATCAATGAGACATGTTTAGGTGTCTACATTTGCCCCTCTTTGAGACAATGTTGAAATGACGTTGTTTCAAAGAAAATGAAAAAATTTTGCCCCTGTATGCCCCGGTGATACTTAGGGTGTAGTGGCCCCTCGAGAGATTGTTTGTGCATTAAATATATGAATGATCTCTCGAAAAAAGAAGAATGTGAGATGAAAGATAGAAGAATGGTTAGCAGATTAAAGATAGGGATAGGTGATGTGAAGATGATATTAAGATGGAATATGAGAGAATAGATTGATGAAAGAATAATGTTAGATGAGAATTAGTTGATAGAAAATGATTGATATGAGATGATGAGAAAAGAATCAGCAAACTAGCAATAAGAAAATGAGATGAAGTTAGAAATTGAATGAATCACGAACCTGTGTCATAATTTATTGCGCAATATATATTCATCACTAAGCCTTGTTATTGAACAATGAAGCTTAGCACATCAGGGTATAAAGAACCAAGATGTAAAGATATCTCATTGAAGAAACAAATACGTAGCAGACAAGCAGCAAACAAAGAAAAAGATAATGCCCATCATAGCTCCTCTAGTCACTTGTGGACATCCTTGAGTAGCATAGGAACATAATTTGTCGCCAAATGATAAAAGATAAAGACTGGCCCGGACAAAATTCAGTAGCTATACTGATCTTGTGTCTTCGTTCTTAGTTACTTGATGTGATGGTTGATAATGTCTGATCTTGGAAAGTTGCGGACCACATTTAAGACTAACTTGCCTGATTTCGAGTGTATCCTCTTCTGTTTAAGACAAGATAATGATCACTTTGATATGGATATGATACGATTGATAAGACTGTATGATCAGTTGATTGCAGATGGTTGACTAGATAGTCATATCCTTTATTGACCTCATGTGAAGCGTTTGCTGGATATCTGCTAGGGTATTTGTTTCTCACAAGACATTTTATTGCAAGTTTTTTCTGATTGATTGATTTTTTTTATTTTTAGTTCTTTTCCAAGGGCTTTTTCGATGTTTTTGGATTATGTAGATCGATGTTTGAATGTTTTTGGATTGATTTTTTCAGGACATTTTGCAGATGTTTTTGGTTGATTTTTCTAGACATTATATGGATGTTTTGGGTATTTTTTGGTTTTCACTGTTTTTGGATTTTAATTTTTTCACTGTTTTTGGATTTTGAGTTTTTCATTGTTTTTGGATTTTGAGTTTTGCATTATTTTTGGATTTTGAGTTTTGCATTGTTTTTTGGATTTTGAGTTTTTCAGGACTTTATATGATTTTTTTTTGGATTTTTTCAGGACTTTATATGATTTTTTGGATTTTTTCAGTTATGCTCGTAGTGTGCAGACCTATATGACATGATGATCTGCAGAATGCATGTGGAGACAAATGAATTTTTTAAATGACCTATGTTAATGCAATATGCATGATGAAGATGCATTTCCTATTCGAACAAGGTTGACTATGTTTATTGTATCATTTGTAATACACCAATTGAAATGGAGGTACAAAATATTTCATAGATAAGTAGTCAATCAATCCCTAAGGTCCTTTGGAACATTCAACTCAACACACTTAGTGACTCAAATTTACAAATGGAGACGTGGAAAACTTCTCCATTGGTTCTTGAAACTTTGATCTTCTTTTGCCCATGTGTGTGCAGATGAGTTAATTCCTGCTCTTGTGTTCACTAAAGATCCTTAGCATCCTATATGACTAGCTACATGGATTATCCTAGCTTCAAAAGCATCTTGAATAGAGCCTCACTGCCAGCAAGCCTTGAGAGCTCCAACAAGGTTATAGATTGTAATTTCTCAAATATTGCTCCATTGTCGGTAGGCATTCATAGCCTTGATAGAGTTACTTGCATGTTCCCATAGTCAATCTTTTTATCGCACTTGTATGTGTGATATTTCAGTTATATATCATTACTCTTTTGCCTTGAGATGAATTTGGCATAGTATTTTTTCTTTTCATTTTCTTGCCTTGACTTGTAAGTAATGAAACCTACTTGGGTGTGACAATGACAGTGGCATTGAAGTAGAATTTTAGATTTTTCACTTAGTCATATGATCAACTACGTGTCTAGAATGAATTAGAGATCTTCTTAATATGTTTGAGATATAGCAATTGATATATTTTGGGTTAACAAGTCTCAAATAGTAAAATCACCACCCAACCATAAGTAAAGCATTGTCACAGGGTAATGTTGAAAATGAATGACCTTAGAACCCCAAAGACTTCATGTCCAAATATCTAAGAAAGGAGATGACCCTTGTTTCTCTTGAATGCAAATGAATGATAAACTTGAACAGTTGCCTTGTTTTATTGGTGGTGCTATATGAAAATGTGGAAACTTTGTGAATGTGATGCATTTAAAAAAGAAACTATATGTAATGCAATGTTTTGAATAATATGATATGCAATGCGGAAAGTAAAACCTAAACTAACCCATCCCTTAGGTATAATATCGTTTAAGGTGCATGTTGTTCATAGGGTCAAAGATAGTTGTGTAGGTAGTTAATTGGCCTTTGTTTGAAGAGTTGGATAAAGATGTATTTTCCAATAGGATATAAGGACTCAGCTAAGTGTACATGTTCAGCATCTCCAATGTTGATTTCTTTAGTTTTTGGATTTTATGGACCATCAAAGGGAAATCCAACTCTAGAGTCTAGAACCCCTAAATTCACCTATAGTGTTATCATTTTCAAAGCAATCCAACTGTGATAGATTCTCTTACCCCCAGTCTTTCAAGTGTGGCTATATGAGACAAATTGATTCTAGTTCTGAAGTTGTGACATGAGTGGGTGTTATGCCTATTTTTATTGATGCACTTGAAGAGTATGATGAAGTCAACCAGGTGTTGATATCATTAATTGGTGTTATGTTTGTTTTTGTCACTACATTAGCATTTGATGATGGCATACATATAATTGTTGACAAGTTGCTCTGTGTAGTATGATCTGGATTGGTGATTTCATTGATAAGGGGTTCACGAACAACTTGTGTAGAGGGATTGGGATCACTAGGAGAAATGGTGAGTTTGTTTGAGAGGGAATATTGTGAAGAACATGGAGGATTATGACATGAAGATGAAGGGATGGAGGGACCTTGATCAAGATTTGGAGAAATAATGGGATCTTCTTTAGGACATGAAGGTAAAGGTATGATTTGATCTTGGTTTGTAAAGGGATTATTAGGGAGGATGGAAGGGAAGTCTTGATCTTTCTTAGGAGGTGGATGTTGGATGGGACTTGAAAGGACACTTTGTTCTTGAGATAGAAGGGTTTGATTATGAATGGAATAGAAAAGAGCAAGGGGATCATCATAAGATTCTTGGTCGGTGGGATCTTGATCAAAAATTGGATAAGATGAAAGTGGTTGTTCTTGATCTTTATTTGTTTTAGGGTTCATTTCTTATGATTTTGGATCATCCTCTTGACACAGGGAAGGAGTTTGGAAATGCATGGGAGATTGTTGGAATGTTTCAACATTTTGGGCTGATGAAGAAGGATTTTGAATGAGATCCTCTGAATTATGACTTGAATTAGAATGGATTTGTACGATGGATAGCCATTGGGAGGTTGTGTTATTAGATAGAGATGGTATGGATTGGTCTTGTGTGACTTCAGGGGATGATGAAATGGTGGATAGATATGGTTGATTTGGGATTTGGTTGAAAGGGATTTGATTTTGGTTGAAAGGAGTATGATTTTAGGTGAAAGATATTTGATTTTGGTTGAATGAATTTTAATTTAGACTTTGGTTGAAAGGGGTTTGATTTTGGTTGAAATGGGTTTGAATGTTGGGTTGGTGTGAATTTGATTTGGACTTTGGTTGAATGGGGTTTGATTATGGTTGAAAGGGGTACTTTGAATGTTGGGTTGGTGTGAATTTTGATTTGGACTTTGGTTGAAAGGGGTTTGATTTTTGTTGAAAGAGGTGCTTTGAATGTTGGGTTGATATGATTGATATAGTGGGTTTAAAGAAAAAGAAGGTTTACGTGAGTCTAATGTTGGTTGACCTGGGGTAGGAATGATTTTGTTGAAGAATGAAGGTTGGCATGTTTGAATGGTCTCACAAGAATAAGAAGGTTGGTCTGATACTGATCCCCTTGTGGCCATCACTTCTGTCATCATTTTTTCTAACCAGCCCCTATGGTTGTCAAGACTAGCCATGTCTGTCACTTGTTGTTGCAAAGTTTTGATTTTTTGAGCTAATATTTATATGGATGGCGATGGAATAGGAATGGAAGGGATGAATCCTCCACCTTTCCTATGAAATGTATAATTCCAATCCATGATGTTTGCTTGTTTGGTTTGGACCTAGGATCACAACATGTAAGATATTTTCTCTATTTCTTTGAATGTGACAAAGTTTGATTGAACTTGACCAGCTTGTTTGAGTTGAGGTTGAGCTTGATTGATTCTTTGATTGTGATTTGGACATTTGGTGTATGACTTTCTAGGATGATCATGCAAATGATGATGAACTAAGATAGACATATATGAGGTCTAGATAAGAACATATATGAGGATGATAATGAGGACTATATAAGGACTATGCAAGGACTATGCAAGGACTTGGGATGATAATGAGGACGTAAATGAGGACTATGCAAGGACTTAGGATGATAAAAGGACGTAAATCAGGAATTTGCAAGGACTTAGGATGATAATGAGGATGTAAATGAGGACTATGCAAGTACTTAGGATGATAAAAGGATGTAAATGAGGACTATGCAAGGATTTAGGATGATAATGAGGACTATGTAAGGATTAAGGACAATAATAATGACATAAATGAGGACTATGCAAGGACTTAGGATAATAAAAGGACATAAATGAGGACTATGCAAGGACGACCTATGGTCACAAGTGTGTAAAACTTTTAACTTTGGGTTTCAAAAATGCACTTTGTTTTCAGTAATTATTTGTGTAGGACAAGTTTTGTGGTTTTTCAAGTCTGAGAACAATTGTTTGGAGGTGGATATAGCTGACTAAACTAATTTTTGAAACAATCTTAGAAAATTCAGAGATACGTAGGATAGGGCCTGAAATAGCCCAAAGGACTAACTCAATACTGGTCCGACACAATGATACATAAAAAAGCACAGAATACAATTTTAGGCTAGAAAGTGGACACCATTCAATGAGGCCCCCGCAGCAAAATGCCAATACAAGACAGATATATAGAGAGTCTGGCAGCACTGGCTCCACTCCACGACACACACTTCTCGGGCATGCCAGTCTCTCTTACCCCAAAGATCCAAAGATCTTATCACCAAGGGATTTCTATCTCATAATGTCAAGTACAAGAGGGGTATCTATGGGGTATGATCCGCACTCCTAGAATCATTGAATGTGGGATTTTGGGCTACTAGATTGGTTTGTAGTTCAAGGTTTTGAGGGGTCCCGATCCGATGACAGATTCTTAGAGAAAGCCACTTAATATTTTAGTTGAGCTTATCGGTACAGGGAAGGCCCCCACATACGTTGAATTCACTCAACACTCTAGCCGCCTAACCAGTATATTTATATAGTGGCTCAAAAAACCCCGCTGGGAGAGATGATATCTCCAACACATCCCAATTCGAAGTACCTCTATGGGGTGATGAAATCCCCAATCAAAGATACCCCTCTCTACATGAAATAAAATAAAATTGAGTGTCATTGTCACCTCCTTCCTTTCTCCTAAGACCCTAAAGGTGGGTGGAAAGCTAGTTAATGCGACAGTAGGTCCACCCCAAACACAATAAAAGTTCTTTCCCTTAAGAAAATCAAATATGATTTAATCTAATGCAGCCTAATTTACATTCATTTTAAATCCCAAATTGAGGTGTTGAATATGCATGTGCATGTCCATTTTAAACACCAAATTGAAATATAAAGGCATGCATGTCCATTTTAACCATTGTTGATTTTAAGCCCAAATCGAAGTCTTATACATGCATGTCAATTTTAACCAATGTTAATTTTTAAGCACCAAAAGATGAAGTGTGAGATTATGCATGCATGTCCATTTTAACTTTTGTTTATTTTAAGCACCAAAAGATGAAGTGTGAGATTATGAGCATAATTTATCTAATACTAATCCGATCCTTTCTGTAAATTTGCTACAGGCTGCAAACAGATGATTAGTAGTAAAATCAAATCAATAGAAGACAAAATAAAAAATTGACAGAAACGAATGTGTGACAATACCTGCACGGTTGTGTGACACTGACAAACCCAATGCGTGAACATGACATAGCAAATGTGTAATACTGACAGATCGAATGCGTGACAAAAATAGATCAATTGTGTAATATAGACAACATGATTGCATGACAAATAGGCAAATAACACAAAAAAATAAGAAATTAAGCTAAACCCGATCAGAAACCTACAAAACCAATTGTGAAGCCCTAGCCAAATCTCTCATCATCCATTCAATATTGATTAGATCATAGTTAACTTGATATGAAAGAACTAAGTTATTATATCTATCAAAGGCTAGTTTATCTTCCCAATCTTGTATCTGCTTGGAGAACACTTTGATAGTGTTTGGCTTGTCTTCTTTGTTCCTTTGTCCTTCTAGCACTTGAGATCCTGAATTGTACCTTTCTTTCCATAAACTATTATAATAAAATCTTGCAATATAAATAATCCGTTTCTAGATTTACTCAATTTTAGAAAGAATTAAACAGATCAGAGAACATAAAGGATATGAAAATAAAAATAACAGAAAAATAATTTTGTGCGAATGCGTGACCTGGAAAGGGCAATTGTGTGACCCTGTCAGGTCGAATGCATGACCCCAAGGGGTCGAATGCATAGTGTTGTCTATGCAATTGCGTGAAGATGTAAGCATGATTGTGTGATGAAAAATCTGTTCTCAAAATCCATGCAAAAACTGTAAAAAAAAAGCAAAAATCCGTACGACCTGCAAAAATTACACAGAGAACAGAGAAGGTAAATTAGCTGTGTTTCACGTCGGGTTCACCAAAATGTGTGCATGTAAAATTCATCTTAATAAAATAAGTATTCAAATAAACAAACAATGAAATAACACAATCAAGCAAAATAGGAACTATAAATGAAATCAATTAAAGACTCCCTATTCCATGACTGCGTATAACTTACATTGCTCTTCTCTTCTATGTGGTATGATGGCTCTCAGATATTGCATTGGTAACCTACATGTGACACAAAGACTCAAAGTTCGTGATTCAGAGAAAATGTCTAGGATTGAGGAGGATTGAAAATGGAGATTAAATGTTCAATTTATAGATTTTTGGAGAAGATTGATTGAAAGGTGGAACATATTGATCAAGAGGTGGAAATCAGGTGAGCTCTCATGCTGATTGATGGTTGAACTATTAATTTGGAGGTGAAACTCAATAGATTGAATAGATTAACTGAGTCAACTGATTGAGAAAAAGTTGACTGAAGGAAGAAAAATAATGATTGGAGGAAATAAAGAAGATGACAAAGAGAACTAGAAGATGGAAATAGAGATTGGAGAGATAATTGATTTAATTAATTAATTTAGCATGTGCTTGCATTTAGACTTAGATTTTCAATTTAATCTTTGCATGATATTTATTCAAATAATTGAATTTATTTTAAATTCAATTTAGATTTGAATATATTTAAAACTTGACTTTGATTTTCAATTTGGTTTTTGAAATCATTCATATGTAACTAAATTTAGAAGAAATTAGAAGAAATAAGAAATTAAATGAAATTAGAAGAATTAATAAAATTAAATGAAATTAGAATTTGGGGATTTGGAAATGGAAGGATTAATTAGTTAATTAAATAATTTAAAGAAACTATTTAATTATTTAGAAATTGAATCTACTTAAATAATAAAGATTATTTAATTAGAGGAATAAATTACAATTAATTAAATAATGAATATTTAATTAATATTTAGAAAAAGGTTGAATGACTAGATGATTAGAGAGATAGAAATTGAAAATTAATTTATTTAAATAATAAAGATTATTTAAATTGGGGAATTAATCAAAATTAATTAAATAATAAATATTTAATTAATATTTAAAAAATAATTAAAATGATTAAATGATGATAGAACAAGAAATATAATAATTAGTAAGATGACGAGGAAATGTGAAATTAGAAGAAATAGTTAACTAAATTAATTAAAGAGTTAAAGAATTATTTAATCAATTAGAGGAATAATTAATACATGAACAATGAGACATTTTTAGGTGTCTACAATAGGTATAGGCTACACGCGTATAATCTATCATCTTATCTTTATTCTTACCTTGATGGGAGGGACCTCCTTTCTCATATGATGGGAGTGGATTTTTGAACATGGTGTGTTCAGTATTGGAATTTTTTGCATTGCGACCATCCACTTCTATGACACCTCGATCAATGAGGTCTTGAACGATATCCTTTAATCGATGACAGTTGTTTGTTTTGTTTTCTCTTCTTTTATGAAATTCACAATAATCATTATCTCTCCACTAGGAAGGTTTGACTTGTGGTTCATGGTCTGATGTTTTAGGTAATGTGATAAGATCAGAAGAGATGAGTTGGTGTAAAATCTTTTCAAGAGATTCTCCCTAGGGTGTGTAGGTGTGATTGGGTTTGTAGGTCGGTTACCTATTTTTAGGTTCCTCTTGTTGTGTGTTTGAAGGTTTATTTCCTGGATTGGTTTAAATATTACCTTGATTGGTAGTGGGGTTGTTGCGGTTATCTGCAACCCCTGCAATTTTGACTATGGTTTGGGCGATTTTGATAGTTTGTGCATACACGACACCATCATTAACAATGTTTTTTTTTAGCCCAAAACTTTGGTTTGTCATTGTCGTAGGCTGGTCTTGGACCCTCCTTGTTGTCATTGTATATTTTGACAAGTCCCTTTTTGATAAGGGCTTTCTCTATTTTAAGTCCTTGACCTATGATGTCTTTGAAATTGTCTGAACATTTTATGTCTAACTAAAATTCCATTTCCTCATTTAAGTTTGAAATTAAAAATTTTAACTAATTGCTCTTTGGCAATGGGAAAGGAATGTCTACTAGAAAGGTGTCTCCATACTTGTAAGAATGTTGAGAATAACTCACCATTCTTTTGTTTTGTTTTGCATAGATTAGCCATGGAGACATCCCGTTCTATGATATGCACATGATGAGTGATAAATTTTTGTACGAGGTCCTCAAAGGCCTTGATCCCATTGGGTAGGTGTGAGAACCATTGCATGGGTGAGCCTCCCAAACTTTGGGGAAAGAGGGGCATTAAATATGTGTCCTCGTATGCAAACTCTAAGCAGGCGGAGAAAAATTCTCGCACATGATCTATAGGGTCTCCCTTTCCTTTGTATTTATCAAACTTTGGGGTTTCAAAGATGTGTGGGAAAGAAGGCATGTATATGTTTCTATCAAATGGATATTGACAGATATCTTCGAGAGCATATTACTTTTGTGTCCTTCCTGAGTGCACTTATTGGGCGAGGTCTTGCATCTGTTGTCTTAACATATCCATTCTTGTAAGATGAGGAGGGATGTTGTCATGTTGATAGTTATCATCATAGCTATGTATATTCCTTGCCCCCCTTTCACCATGATTTTTTTCTTGTCGATGGCTATGTTGGGCTTGTCCTAGTATATCCTTAAGTTGTGATACGTCAAAGTCAGTGGGGAGTTTGGATCCTTCTTGATCAAGTTTTAGAAAATGGGCATCAACACTTCCCCTAAGAATTTCTTCAAAAAGTCTGTTAAATCTGGGGTTGCTAAGTGCGTCTTCTATTTGTGCTTATGTAGGGGTATCTAGGTCTCGTCTTCTAGAAAAGGGTTTAATGTTTGCTTCTTCTTCCCATATTTTATTTTGAGTTTGTCGATGACTCAGAGACCTATTCCTAGCCATGTTTGAAGCATGCATTTGTGGGTGAAAAAGTGTGGTTGAGAATGAGATTCATAGCTCCAAGATTTTATGATGATGATGATGAGTTGAAGTGTTTGTGGATGCTTGGTCTCCTACACTAAAGGTTGGGTATCAGCAAAGTCCTCTTTAGAATTGCTTGTTTGATGTCTTAACAATTGTGAGATGAGGTGTAGCAAGGTTTGTGTTGTTACAAACACAATCTATCTAGTAATGAGAGGATGCACTCATGGACTAGTTTTAACCTATCTAGATGTTTAGTAATGCCTTTTAGGATGATTGATCGTAGATGTAGAGACACACTAGAAAGTAGTTTTGTCGGTATGATAAGTGATATCTGAAAGGACTAAGGACAAGACCTCTTTGTGTTGAGAGTTGAATGGATTTTTTATGTGTTTGGAATGACTGTGAACATTGGAATTTCTACGAAGGGAGTATGAATATGATGATTGATTTTGGAAATGATTTTGAAGTGAGAAAGATGGAAGAAAATGTAGGAAGATTATGTGAACCTAGGAATCTCTAATAAGTGATTGCAGGTTGTGGAATGTATGATTGAGGAATGCGTTGACTGTGATTGTGACGATATGATAGAGCCCTTCTTTAAAAGAAAGCTTGTGATGCAAGTGGTTCTAATTCAAAGTTGTTGGTAAAACTGTGACTAATATTGTGATATCGATGGATGAAAGTGCGATGTTTCAACAACAACTTACGGTTTTTGTATAAGAAACTTATTCTCTTTAGGGTTTTCTTTTCACTTTGCTTCTTTTTTATTTTTCTATAAATTGACTTTTTGATGTGTTTAAGAGATTTCCAAACACAAAGCATGGGTAGCTTTTTGCGAGAATGTGTGAAGTTGTTTTGTTGAGATTTTTGTTGGGGTGTAGCTTGGTTTAAATGGTTGATTCATTGGACAAGAAAACACGTCAAGCACATAAGCACATATTCTTGCCTTTTCAAAAATGGCACAAAAGGTGTGGGTCTAAATCAACCCATTCATGGAATTTTTGATCCTGATAATGTGTGTATGTTCATAAGCCTAAAGTCGGCCCAAATTTTTACTGGTATGAAACAAGATGAAGACAACTCAAACACTTTTTATCCCTAAGGTAATGGCCAATTGCGATATTTTCAGCCCACAACTTGATTTTTTTTTACTTTGGTACTACATACCTTATGTATCCCGTTGTAGTAGGTAAGGATGTGATATACTAAGTCTTGCATGAGCATAACAGATAGGTGGTCCCTATGATGAGGGAGTCACCACTTTCATCAAGATACAAGTAGCCTTTCAAAAATCCCTATTTCTACTCAAGGAAATATGTATGGTGAGTATCTTGGGAGCAAAACCATCTATGCTCTTGCACTGAACTTTTCATAAATATCCTCAATCAATAGAACTGGTGGGTTTCTAAAATAAGAGGTGTCTAGTAATGTTCGATGTCTTTTGATGTAAGTTCATTCTGCAGTGACTCACTTAAGAGCCTTGTAACTCATGGTGGGCCCATATGTCCTTTCGGCAATTTACACTGTAGGAACATCTACACCTAAGGCTACAGCTTTTGCTCTCACTTGATTTCTATAGCAGCTCAAAGGATTTCCCACTCAAGGTCATCCCAAGAGTGATGTGTCTCTTGGCAAGCCTCTCTTAAAAATAGAATATTTAGAGTGTTACTAACACTTTTCTCTTTCACCTAGGACCACGAGAGCCAAGGGAGAGGATAGTGTGTATTAAAATTGGGACCACTCTACAAATTTGCACAAGTGTGCCAAACACAAAAGACACTTGTTCTTTTTAACCTTTATTGCAATATGATCTATTTTCTACTTGGAGATGTTGCTCCAACGACCATGTTGTTCTTTTTAACCAAGATAGCAAATGATTTTGACTTTTGAAAACAAGCTTGGTCAACAAAAATTGAAAACTATGAGATTTTTTGTTATGCACCAAATGAAAGTTGGAGTTGTGTTTTAAGTGCACCAAAAGACAATGAAGTTCATTTTATCCCTTTGTTTGAAAAACAAGAAATATTGGATTCGTTTTATGCACCAAATAAAAGTTGAGTTTTGTTTTAAGTGCAACAAAAGACAATGAAGTTCATTTTGTCCCTTTGTTGAAAAACAAGAAAGATTTGTTTTAAACCAAATAAATTAAAATGCTTTTAAACTAACTCCTTCCAAAACTTGCAACAAATTGTTAGACTTACAAAATCCAATCAAAAAGTTAGGCAAAATGTTGGGCTTGACAAGCCTAAAACTTCATTTTTCTTACAAAAATTAGCTCTCTGCCCAATACAAAAAAGCTAATATGAGGGAAAACAAAAAGTGCTAACATTATACAAAGGCACTATAAATTTTAGTGAAAGCGCAATAACAGTGCAAGAGCCTACAACAAACAACAAAAGCACTAAATTAAATCAAAAGTGCTATAATAGACAACTAAGATGCTAAATTGAACAATAGCACTACTATGGAGGTAAATTTCAAGTGCAAAATCAAAGACAAAAGTGCCACTTCACGAGACAAAAGCGCTAAAATAGGACTTGTGCGTGAAAATATGCAAATTCAGATTGGTTAGTTAAAAAGTTTTAACTTCTTAGTATTTGATTCACGTCGGGTTCACCAAATGATGTTGAGGAAATGGGCACAACGCAAAAACAAAGTTCAAATGTTAGTTTCCAACCATAAAACCAAGACAAAGAACTAAAACCATTCCAAACATATCAAGAAAGATTAAAAAGCATGTAAGTAAAGAAAGATAAAAGAGAAGATGGAAGAGAAATCTCCCTAAGATGCTTCCATGATGCCTTTTGACGCTTCTTCCTTGTTTCTCCCATCTCCAAGTCCCAAATGAGTGTAGCTCTCAGCTTTTAGCACTATCCATGGATACCATATCGAGATTCAAGATGGTTGTAGATGATAAAAAAATGCTATGCAAGTGTAAAATGGGTACCATGAGAAAGCTCCTAATGTCTATGTAAATTCCACTATAATAACAATGCTCTAATGCTCTCTAATGCCTTTTTTTTTCTTGAGGAATGAGGTCCTTTTATAGGGAAAAATGTTGATTGAATGGCTAAGATTGAGTGAGCTTGTGAAGGGTCAAGATTGATGGGTTTAGGATCCATGTGATGGCTTTCAACCCAATCCCATGATGACAAGTGTCAACATGAGATGGCTTGAGAGGAGAGGGGAGGAGCATTTAATGCCTAAGGAGACATGAGGGTAACCTCATGGGGGTTGGGTTATTGGATAAATCTATTATCCAAGGGATAAACTCTTGAGCAAGACTAAAAGGGATAACCATGGTCAAAGCAATGAATGCTTGAAGAGACCCATGATTTAAAGGATGGTTGACTTAGATAAAAAGTCTCTAACTAAAGGTTGAGTTTGAGTTAACCATTTATGGTCATGTAAGAGCCTTTAATGGTTTTAGAAGACTTTAGATGTTGGCTTGTTGGAGACACAAAGCCTTTAATGGTTATTGAAGACTTTTGAGTTATTTTGAGAAGTGGCCTTTCTTAAGGGATGTGCAAATGATTAGAGAGGGGGATTAGGCTAACTATAAGGGGTTAGAAGAGTCTAGAAGAAGGGTTAGATATGCAAGTGGATTTGGTGGGTGAGAGAAAATAAGATTTTATTTAAAAATAAAATCTATTTATGTATGCAGCTTGCATTTGTAGGAAAATGCAAGTGGGGTGAGATTTTTAAATAAATATTGATTTATTTAGAAAGGGGAATTTGATTTGTGTTTTTAAATAAATGTTAAATTTATTTAAATGAGAGGAATGAGGGAAATTAAATAAATTAGATTTATTTAATAATTGGGTTGTAGATAGGGATCTCTAATTTAAATGAATTTATGTAATTTGTTTAATTAAAATAGCAGAATGGGGGTTGGATGAATTAACTAAATGTGAATTTAATTAATATAGAAATATTAGTAAATTAAAATAAATATTAAATATTTAATAATTAATAGACAAATTTATGTGTTTACAATTAGTGTTTTTGAATTCCAACTTAAATGAAAAAGGATTCACCTTTTGGAGAAATGAGCACCACTCCAGCACTAGATCCAGTCGATGCACAACTTCCATCAAATTACATCACCCATTGGCCAACAACAGGGTCTAACACATCCTCCGGCATTTCTTTCATGTCATCAGAGAAAAGCAAATAATTGTCAAAATCATATTCTTGATACAATATTTGGGATTTTGGGTCATCAGAAGGAAAAATTGTATATTTGGATTTTGGCTCTTGTTGAAGGGCAATTTTTTGTTTACCAATGGGAATTAATTCTTGAGACCAATCCTTCTTGATTTCTCCTCCCAAATCTTTACAAAAAGTTATACTTAGCAGCATACCATAACTTGCAGGGATCTCGGCTACCAGAATAGTCAATTTCACTCTTTTAGTAGGATGTACTGCTAGGGAAACTTGAGCATCTTTGATTTGGCCTAATAGATGAACCTTCTTTGAGTCCATTGAATAACACTTCCCAAATATTTTGGTGAGGGAAATACCTAATGCTTTGGCAACTATGGAAGGCATAATGTTATTTGATGCTCCTAAATCAATGATACAATTATTGAGTTTATAACCACTAATAAACAAAGATATGTAGAAAGGTTCAAGCTTTTTATCTAATGCTAAAGGCAGTTCATCTCGTTCATTAGCTAAAACCTCTAGAATAGTTTCAGATGATTCTACAGGTTCAGTACACTTCCTAAACTATGAGGCTTCAAGACTAGCCAACAATGACTGATTAGGTTACAACTGAGAGGTTTCCCCCTGTACATATTTGACTAACTTATCCAACTCTTTAGGGTTCCACCTAAGGTATTCAAGAGGGGAAATTTGAAGTTTGGAATTATTACAAAATTCAATAATATCAAAAGAAGTATCAAGATCAAAACGCTTCAGTTTCTGAACCTCTTGAACTCTTGAACCGCTTTCAAAGTTTCAGTTCACGAGTTCTTGACCTTTAGCTAAGGTTTCAAGAGATGTGGAATTACATACGTTTTTAGGTTGACGTTGATTCCTAGTAAGTATTTCACAAGAAGGATCTTCAAGGGTGACCAATATATCTCCTCCTCTTTCTGAATCCAATTCATATTCCAAGAAGTATATTTCAAAGTCATCAGGTTGCCCGAAGATCTCTTCCTCTTGACCAATATCACTTATTAATCCTCTTGTATTCATCATTTTTTCTTGTTGCATCATTTAAGGATAGGAATTACCATCATGATCATCAGTTAAATGGAAAACACACGTGTTACCTTTAGGTGGTAGAGCTTCAATTGCCAATCTCTATTGAGCTGGAGGCAATTGTAAGGCCTTGTTTTGATTAGTAATTCTTCTTGAAATATATTGATAAGGTTGTGGATAGGAAGTACTAGCCTTTGGAAATTATCTTTTGAGAGCTATAACATCATTCATTAATCTTTTTACTACATGGTCTGAAGAAGTACATCGTTGTGTACCAACTACTTGAACTTCTCTCTTCCATTTTCCAACAGTAATTAGGTCATCTTCTAGCTCAACAACTAGCATTTTGACATTGGCCAAAGTCGCTACTCTTTATCTCCGAATTAAGAAGCTTATTTATGAAGGCATGGAATTTATGAAGAAACATTTCAGATTGTCATTTGAAGGCTTCTTATTTGTAGGAATTTCATGGACAATTTAATCAAACCTAGCCACAAAAACTCAGCAATTTCTTTCTTTAATTGGGAAAACTGAGCTAAAAGGGAATGTTCATCTTTAGCCACCCTAAACCTAGCCTCAAACCTAGTTTTCAAATCTTGCCAATTTGTAATTACACCATTAGGCAAGTGATAGAACCAATCTGTTGATGTCCTAGTTAACATCTGCACAAATAGTCTCACTGCTACATCTTCATGTTGTACGGCTATCACACCACATGCAATATTAAATGCATTTAAATTCTCATCAAATGAGACCATCCCATCACCACTAAACTTGGGAAAATGATCCCTTGCTCCTTTAGGTAAAGCATTCAAATTAAGACCAAGATTTAGTGATCCTATTGTAAGTCCCCAAGGATTGTTAATGACCATTGGAAGAATGATAGTAAGAGGTGTGGGGTTAATTACACTAGGTAAAGAAACACCATCCAATATTAGGGCTTGACAAATAGGAGATACAGGAGATGGATCAAAAGGTGAGGGAGGTCTACTTTTGGCTCATCTCCTAGGTGTAAAGGAAGC
Organism: Cryptomeria japonica; assembly: GCF_030272615.1. NCBI lineage: Eukaryota > Viridiplantae > Streptophyta > Pinopsida > Cupressales > Cupressaceae > Cryptomeria > Cryptomeria japonica. The sequence continues at coordinate 501,970,024 of NC_081405.1, read as the reverse complement.
TTGAAAGTTCAGATTTTATAATTCCTAGAAGACTGGGTCAAATATCCCTCACGCCTCTGAGACCTAGTGTATCTTCTTTTCTCCAGTCTATTCACGAGTCTCAATATCTAAAAGACAGATCAAAACAGAGATAACTCATAGGACATCCCTATATATCTTTTTCTCAAACGACTATTCTTGATGTTCGACTCCCCAATAGTCGCCAAAAACTTGTTGGTTAATAGATTAGTCCTTTCTTGATTTTACAGTGAATGACTCATGTATGCCCTTTTTTGAAAAGGCAAATGAAACCAATAGTTGGGGGAACCGATTATTGGTTTACCCTCTACATAAGGGTGCAACTTCCCGTAGGATATCCAATGAATTTTTAAACATACACAAACATTAACTTCATTTTTAACCAGAAAGCAAGAAAAGGCATTTTACATTCATTAGTCAACACCACATGAATGCTACAAACATAAATGATTTATATGCAAAGCCCACAGACTTGCAATCAGATTAATTTCACTTCACAAAACTATCCTTATTAAAGAAATCAAAACATCATGGACTCTGATCGAATCTCTCTCATGCCTCAAAGGACAAAGGGGATCAGAATATCCAAACAAAGTTAACAGTAGAGTTATTCATCAGATTCATTCACAGACTTATGAAAAAGTGGATAATCAAAGAAATAACATATTCTTCACATGCACATATATACGAATAGAGACTTGCTTTTCATATTCAAACACACAGATTTGAAAGTTTCTGAAAATGTATCATTTCACTCATAGATAAAAATATCTTCACTGAAAAATCCACAATATTCAAAAGAAACAAAGTCTACTAATTTTTTTTTTAAATGGACCTTTGAAATGACTTCTTTAGATACATAAATAGCCTCCAGGCTTATAGTTTTGAAAAGTAACTGGAATTAAATTTTAATTCTATCCAAGAGTTAAAGAAAATGTCTTGCCTATAACTAACATAACTAAACAAAAGATAACTAGCCAAGAGCCGTGAACAGAGTGACATGATCAAGATTTTGATGCAACCGAAGAATCTTCTTGCTTATCCTTCTTTGTCGGGGTAACACGTATATTATGCCACTGCAGATGTGTCATCGGGAAGCTAAGGACAAGCTGATAATGACAAAGCCCAATATGTATAATGTGTTTCTTCAAAACTTCTTTGTCCTTGCTTACCTGCAAGACTTTAATATTATGTGCTTTTAGATGGTCAAAGCAAACTGTCAACATGGACTCAATCCTCTCTATTTGAGAGAAATCATCAGTAGTCAGGGATTTCGTCTCTTTGACGAGATGCACTCTTTTCTTGAAGGCCTTGATCATCTCTGTCGCATCTTCGATAGTTTGTCCATCAGCCTTCAATGGTTGTATATCAATGCACTTCAGATCATTTTGCATTATGTTAATGAGTTCTTTTACCTCCTTAAGCAATTTGATGGATTCTTCATGGCCTTGTTTGATGATTGAGCATCTACATTCAATATTTTTCTTCGCCACATACAACGTGTTATCATCTAAACCATCCACAGGCTTCTCAAAAAGAAACTTCATAACTCCAAACCTCTGCACATCATTCATTTGTGTCAATACTGCTACCCATTTATTCTTTTCTTTTTCCCATGCTAAGGCTTTCAATTCCAGCTCCTTACTTATAGCTACGACATCCTCAAACACTTTTATCTGATTATCGGTGTAATATGTACGTTGATGTGCTATAAACTCAAGCCAATTATCAAAAATGTCAGCTATCATGTGGTTCCTTTGAACTTGATCTAGTAACTTCAGGTTCACTGGTAATTTTGGATCAAAGGATAGTGACATTTGTGACAAAGGCTAGGGATCTGGGTTATGTATGGCATTAATATATTCAGCCATTTGTTAACAATCTACTTCAACTCTTGTTTATCCTTTTCATCCTTCCAAGTTCTGGATATCATTCTCTTGGAAGAGGACTCCAAATTCTTAGCATCTACAGACCTTGAAGCAATCCCTAAATCAACCTTTTCAACCACATAATATTTTTCAGTTGTATTTTCTACATCTTTATCTGAAATGGGCCTAGCCACTTCTTATATCCAGTGTCTTTTTTTATCATCAACATCTATCATGGCCTCCGTTTTAAGCTTTTTAGACTTATATTTTTTCCCAAGGCGTTTGCTAACCATATCCTCAATGGGAATGGTGATGGGAACCACGCTACAGTTTTTTCAAATAGAGGTCTTTAGCCATCTGGGAGCACTAGAGAAAACTTTGGGTAAAGGTGTCTGATATCTTGGAGGAACAATAATGGTCATGGTGCCTACTGGGTCTTGGTCTTCTTCGGGTTCTTTTTCCTTGTCCATATCTTGAACTAGGGAATTACTCGGCACATGTTCATCCATGGTTACATGAGTCTCTTTGCCTGAGTCTAGGTCAACAATAATCTAGTTCCTCGTAGGTTTCAATCGCGTGACTCAAACCGGCGAGAGATTCAATAGAGATTTCTTTGGCATTTTACTTCCCACTTCATTTTCCTTTCATCTTGTGGCATCTGTAATATCAACAATCACATTAGAGGACGAAGTGGGAAACTAAGTAGCAGCATGAAGTTGACTAGTTGTTTCCACTTTAGGAGTGAATCGACGATCCCTCAACCACTTCTTTGTTCTCCTTATGACATTAAAGGACCTAGTCTGAATACTTTCTTCCTCTCTTCTGTCCTGATTGATTTCAGGAATTATTTGCCCTTGAAATCTCTCATTGAACTCGGGATCCAACACATATTGACTCTCCTCCTCCCATACTCCTGAAATATTTATTGACAATCCCATTGTAACTATTTATTGCAAGATGATCCTTGACCAGAGTCTTCTTCAAACCTCAAATTCATCAGAACAATTTTAGTCCTCTAATTGGGATTCATATCAAAAATCTGCATCAACATTCAAATGCTCAATTGCATACCCTCTACTATCAAACTTACATCTGATAATGAAGAGCTACAAGTTCAATTTATAGAATTCTAGTTCTAGGTTCAGAGCATTGGAAATAGACTTGTAACTATAATGGCCAAGTTCAACTCGAAAAAGTACCCCAGATTTACCTTTTTCCTTTAATTTCTTATCTATGTGGGAAAGTTGTCACATAATTCAATAAGCACATGGCTATCTAGGGCATACTTGGGCAATTTAAATGGTTCACCTTCAAAGCCCCCAACTCTAATGTAGGTAAATCTGGAGAATTGGATGTAGTAGCTTTTGTATATGTTGACTAATTCTCTGGCTTTAGCTGACATCCTTTTATTCACATTTCCCTACAACTCAAAGACAAGTCTGTCTATAAAGACATCATTCTATCTCATAAAATTCTCAACATACTTTTGTTCAAGAAAGAATATAAAAGAGACAAGAAGACATATAGAAACTGATCATTCTGACAAAATTATGCAGACTGTCATGAAGCCTGCCGGTGATAACTTGTGCTCAGTCTAAATATTTTACACCAGCTAGCAACACTTGAATATAAAAAAACATCCAATCCTCCTAGTAGAAGGCATGTGCATTTCCTTTAAGTCTATTCAACAAAATTACAATATATCGCACCTCTGTCATGAAATGCTCTCTTGTGAGGGGTCTGGGTAATTTGGAACCTCGTTTCTGCAACTTAAGGAGCCAAATCCTAGAAATTACGCTCTTGTAGGTGCCCTTTTTCTCAGAGAAAAATGCATATGAAGTACCAATAGACCAGTCCTCATACGGCTCCTTATGGGGAATGCCCATGGCGCCCATCACCATTTCCCTATCAATTTTCACCAACACCTCACCATTACTGGTTCTAATACACCTGTTGTCCGCATCATATCTACTCATGCATTCCATAACCAATTCGGGGCAAGGGGCCACAGTAGGGAAAGCAGCACCTTCAATCAACCCACTCTTAACAATCTTTCCCATCATTGAATTGCCATCTTGATTTCCCACTCTCCAAAAAATCACCTAAGTCAGCTTGAGCCAAAGAAGTATCTCCCAGCTCCAGAAGTGTACTCACTAAACATGATGTGCAGTCAAGTTTTAGCAAGGTTGGCCTCATGACTATCGCTCTTACATTCATCAACAACTTCAAAACAAGGACAAAATTCTGCCCAAAACAAAGATTTCACTATAGTGGCTTTTCGAGCAAGTAACACAGCGGGAAAGGGATAATCAAAACTCACCTGTTACTATTATGAAATCTCTACAACCCTTATAAGTATGGAGCCAAAATTACCTTCAGCGCCCTTCGCTTCTCCAACAATAAGCAGCTACTAAATTACAACTGAAGGGTTTGCATATTAAAGGCAAGAAAATCTATACAAAACTTATGCATGTTTCTTAATAACTCATACAATCATGTGAAGGAGCTTCTGATTTGATGGGATTCTGACAACTGCTTTTATTACAAATCATTTCCACACAAGAGGCTCGAGCTTTCATGATTTCTTTCCATAATTGGGACTTTTATAAACTTGACATGCTCAGAATATTTTGTTTTCTGTGTCACCTTTCATTAACTTGCCCCACTTTGTTATATTTCTAGAACCAACTTACAATGAACTTTGAACCGTGAACCATTTAACAAAGTTCAAAGGTTCAAGTTCAACATGAGAGAACAATAATGAAGGAACCTTGAAGTACAAAGTACCACCTTGCGGCTCAACACAAAACTAAACTAGGAATGAGAGAATAGTTTTAGAAGAACACAAAGATGAACCTTGAACTAGGCGAGAAGAGTTCAATGGTTCAAGTTCAAAATGGACCTAACATACTTAAGCTCGTCCCTTAACAACAAACAAAACCACAAGACACATAAAGGAACTAGGTGAACTTTGAACTTTGAACTGAGACACGAGTTCAACATATAGGTTCACTGAAACAAGACAAGTAAGATCACTTCATAAATAAAAATGAAACATTTCGAATTTGTGGAGGTAAAATTGATTACGCTTTATTTTACCAAAGATAGGATTTTGACTAATGACAAAATAATAGGGTAACACACCACACAATCAAACTCTCATTCTAGATCCTTCATCTGATACATCATCTCACAATATTCATCCTTTTTATAAACAGCTCTACTAAGTTGGCTAAGAACCCTTGGAACAATTTCCTAGGTTCATTGAATCTAGTCAATCTTGCTCAACATGCTTTACTCATTTCGGCCACATAAAATAAAATAAAACATTGTGTCTCCCGATTAACCGATCTAAGAAATTGTGCTCTATCGGTTAACTATTCTTCTTGATAGACTTCTTATTACATCATAACTTGCTCATACCATCGAATCTGTTTATGTGGTTCCGGTCATAGACTGTTGACAGTGTCATAAACATGCATACCAAACTGCAACACTTAACTCTTCACTGATCTTCTGTATCGGTCGCTTGATCAAAGCTCTATCATTGTTTACCGGTTTACTGTTTAACTACTTTCTCTACCGATTAGGCTTTACCAGTTGGACTAAAAGAATTAGATGACTAACAAAACATGGTTGCCATCAATGACAACACAATACAAGTCATCAATCAACCTATTACATCAATAACATCATCATCAAGCCAACACCTTGCTACTGAGGATGGTTTCTTTTAGCTCCAACAAGATGGTTGTGCCTCGCTGTTGAGGATTTGATATTGTTTGTGGATGAGTAAGATGGATTTATCCCTTTCTCTTATTTATTATCATATTGATTATTACAGAGGCACTTGATTATGTTTTGGCATTTTAGCATTTGATTATTGTGTTTATTGCTTATTTGTTGTGGATACTTTCTTGATGTTACTATTGGGCCTCCTTATTGTTTATGTTACCCTAAGGTCTTGGAACATGGTTAGGGGGGTTGGGATTTCATGTGATGACCGGGGTCATGAGAGATAGGTTGCTAAGAGGTTCCTAGTAAGGATGCTTAGAGTCTAGACCACCAAGGCACATTGAAAGTTTTTTCTTGTTGTAAATAAGTGATAGCATAATAATTAATTAGATGGGTTGGGTAATTAGGATTTACCTAATCAAGATAATAATGGTTGTGAGCCCCAAGACTTAGTCCTAGGGAGGATGTTTTAGGATAATCTTGGGAAGGCCATTGTGATGGCAAGTCAATCTCCCTTGTTCTCTCATAGGTTGAGATGGCTCCACATGTCTATCAGGATGATATGTCTTTCTTTGTGAGGATAGCATGTAGAGACATGTCTATCAGGGTGAGGTTTTCCCTTCTATGTAAGGATAGCATATGATGACACTCCACTCCTACATATGTCCTTGTCCTTTGTCCTTGTTCTTTATGACATGGTTGTTGGTACGCCTCTGAGAATTTCTATGTTTATGACCAGCCATGTGGTGTGATTTGGCTTATTGCTTTAGTTGATCCTTGGTTGTGGTTCTTGAATTGTTGAGTTCTCTTTGGTTATGAGGTGTTAGCCTAGATCTAGAGTGTGAGTGGGACCTTATGCCATCTCCTAGCATGGGGGTGGTTCCTTTGGTTCCGCATGGTCGAGTGGTTTGATGCCTTCTTCCATTGGGATGTCTTCATTGGCTAATTCTATGTGTGGAAGTGGATTATTATCTCTTTAGCTTGTGGATGGATTTTGAAGTAGATGGATGTAAATTATTCATATGATATATGTATATGTAGATTTCATGAGATCATTGTATTCGTATAATTGAGATTTATGCTCCTTGGTGTAAAAGGACAATGTATATGAAATGGTAGTTGATGTATTAGAATATGGTTATGACTCATGTAAATAATATATGATGTATCTTGTTGTATATGGGAATTGATTCATTAATGGAAATGATAAGGTTGAATTCATTATTGTGCATTAGCATTATGTGTATGTTGCAATGGTCATTGAAATGGAATAATTATGTGAACAGATCATATAGGAATGGTTTAATGTTATAGGGCTATTAATGTGAAATGGGATTAGGAACATTTGGTATTGGTACTCTAAAATGAACCTAATGGGGTTGTATGGTAATTGTATTGATTAAGATTGCATTCATAATAAGTAGATTGGAATTGATCTCGCATATGTACATGGAAAGAATAAGTGATAATGGATTTAGTATGCACTGGTTTGATAGTGATCATGATGTTATTGCTTATGTTGATAGTGTAAGTAATGATGTTAAGATACCCTAGGGAGATGGATAGAAGTATTGAGTTGTGTATATTTCCGCTTGCGTATTAGTTCATGTGATTATGCTTAAAATTTCATGATGTTGTATGGATATTATGATAATGAATGTTTAATGCACTGGAATAGATAGTTATATGTGTTGCATTAGATGTTTTTTTTTTTAAATATTATCTCTATTTTCTCTTAGTTAGCTTTATTTTTCTAGGGTATTTTGGCGGGCATTACACTACATTTAAACTAGATGAAAGTATCCATGGACTTTGACTATATATTTGACCTAGTAGCTCCAGGTATTGTGATTTATTAATAAGTTGAAATCAAATTTTTAACTTGATAACTGATGATGAGAACAATGACGAATAAACAAATTACTTTTTATGTCATTATATTGAAGTGAACAAAAAATTTACTACCACAATCATTGATGGAGAGGGTATTGGGTACCTCATAGGGTCTTTTGTTGTCACGGTAACATGGCTTAGAAGGTACCCTATCAAGAAATTTGGCATTTGGTAGTTCAATGACTTCAACACACACATGCATATTCTTCATTACCCTAATCTTTTTGTTGTGAAAAATATTTAGTTAATTAAATACCATAAGCCTGCCCACCTAGACGTTTTGGCACCGATGGTTCAACCCCATGATGAACAAAACATAAATTAGGCAACAATGCAACTATTCATTGTATGCACTTGACGCTTTATGAATCAACAAAAAAATTGTTTCCCCAACAAAATGGGTTCAATTATTGAAAATAAGAGAGGATATTTTAGAGGGACCTCATGTGACCCCGTAGGTTCATACGGTACATTTGTAAGTGTCATGGATTTCGAGAATCAATCTGTCAAAGTTCGAAAGTTTTTTGTACTTAGGGAACTTAGGAAAATGCATCAGTAGGGTGTAGCCTAGAACATTTTGGCGAGATGGGGAGAAAAAAAATCATTCCTAGCATACACCCACCCACTTGGACATGTTGGCACTAACAATTAATGCTCGTGATGAAAATAGTTAAATATTTGCAATATTGCAACTTTCCATTAAACAAAATTTACGCTTTTTGCAAAATTTGAAAACTTTTTAACATGATCAAATAGATTGTATTCTTCCAAAACTAACATATTTTATTACAGGGGGCCTCATGTGCCCATGTAGATTCATACAGTACATTTGTAAGTGTCATAGATTTAGAGAAACAACCCATCAAAGTTTGATAATTTTTTGCACTTAATGCACTTAGGAAGATGCGTTGATTGGGTATGGTTTGGAATGTTCTAATGAGATGGGGAGAAAAATAGGATTGTGTATAGAATACACCTACCCACCCAAACACATTAGCATTGACGATTCATGTTCATGACAAAAATAGTGAAATCTTTGCAGTATTGCAACTTTACACTAAACAAGATTAACACTTTTTGCAACATTTGAAAACTTGTTGTCATGATCAACTAGATTGGATTCTTCCAAAACTAAGATATTTTATTATAGGGGGGTTTATTTAACCTTGTAGGTATAGATGGTACATTTGTAAGTGCCACAAATTTCAAAAAACAACTTGTCAAAGTTTGGCAATTTTTTGTACTCGTGACACTTAGGAGAATGCACCAGTAGGGTATGGCCTAGAATGTTCTAGCAAGATAAAGAGAAAAAAGGAGCATCCCTAGCATACACCTTCCCACCTAAACGCATTGGTGCTAATGGTTTGTCCCCATTATGAAAATAGTGAAATCATTACAATATTACAACTTTCCACTAAACAAAATTGACAATTTTACAACAATTGAAAACTTGTCACTGTGGTCAACGGAATTGGATTCTTCTAAAATGAGATAGGTTGTTATAGGGGGACCTCATGTGACCGTATAGGTTCAAATAAAAAAATTCTAAGTTCCACAAATTTTGAAAAACATCCTGTCAAAGTTTGACAAGTTTTTACACTTAAGGCTCTTGAATGAATAAATGATATGAATGTGATTAACCTAGGTAACATGGACTAACAAGTCTATACCATATGTAATGTAATTAATTAATAATAAAACTATAAATGAATGTAAAATAATAAATGAGATGAATGTTATTAACTTGGATAACATAGACTAACAAGTCTATATTATGTGTAATGTAATCAACGGATAATTAAAAGTTATGGCTCCTAAAAGAAATCAAATGAGCATAAAAGATCTTCCAAATAGCTTGCTAAACTTCATTCTGAGTAAAGAAAATTTCAAGCAAGTAGTGTATTGTTTTGTGCTCTCTAAAAGATGAAAATTTATTTGGATCTTCTTACCCAACCTTAAATTTTCGTCATGTGATTTCTCCTCTTTCTTCACATGTAGCCACATTATTGATTGTATTTTTTTGCATCATTTGGGTCCCCTTGAACTTTTATAATTTAGCAACTTCTTCTCCTCCTTTTATATGATTGGTGACAAGATCTGTGAGTGGATTCACAATGTATCTTTGAAAGTTGTGAAAGAGAATAGTATTGAAAAGAAGCTCATGTATTTATGAGGTTCCTAGATTCATTTTTTATGTCACGACCTCAAGTTCCTACCAATGCAAAATGTAATAGATGTGACTCTAAATGGTAAATGAATCCAAAAGAAAATAAGGATGAAAGGAAAGATAAATACTAAGAAGTCTATATTAAGCCTTGATGTAATTAGTCAATGAGGCAGCTACTTGAAGAGTCTATACCTCCATAGACTCCTTCAAGGATACCTGGACTGTGACATGAACAACAAGTTTTGTTGCTAGTGGCCTCCAAGTTGGGTGGTTATCTACCCACAAAGCTCCTAGTCTATCCTAGGTAGATCCTTCACCTCTATCCTATAACTCCTTCATATCAAAATAATTGGAAATTTGGTTGAGGATAAACTTACAATATAGTTTTCTCAAAAAATATAGAGGCACCTCAAAATTATTACAAGTAGGTCGGTCGAAGACCATCCACCACCTATCCCAAAAATTATATTTGATTCCTTCATGACTACACCAATATATTGGAAACCTCTTTGAATTAAGAGGAAGATGCTCATAGGTTCTAGGATTAGTAAAAAGAGCACATATTTGTCCTTTTCTTATTTCTTTATCTTTCATTGCATCATACGACAAGGCATTTACATAATAATCATGACATGAATCCCTATAAGTTTTCCAATTAGTTATTTATTTGGTAACTTCATCAACATTTGTGACCTTTGCTTCCAAGGTTGTGGCAAGGGATGCATGATGTTGTTTTCTGAAGTCTTTAATCTAGAAATTAATTGAGAAATAGTGGCTTTGTTTTGTTGTAGATGACCTAATAAATCATCTTGAGTGTGTTGTAGGGGGTTTCTTGGAGGAGTCTGAGGGTTTGACATCTTAGGCTATTCCTACGAGTTTTCCTCAGGGTTTTCATGAGGAGAATTTTGTTCAAACAAGATTTGAGCATCTAATATCAATTTTTTTTTAAAATAAATAAAAATAATAATAAAACAATCAATTTTTAATAAAAAACAATTGAAATGCACAAACAAATGAATACCTACCTCTTCTACATCATGACATGGTGAATTTAGTTGCAACTATTTGAAACCTACTCATGTTTTTGTCACTATTTAGGAGAGTAAAGTTGTTATTTTGTGAGGGTTGCAAATGAAAATGACCCAGTTGGCTTTTCTTTTTTTTTAAATATAATTAAAAAACAATGATCGAATAATTTTTGCTCGAAAAATTCAATCACATTTTTGTTATAAGTTTAATGAGTTTGGGGTTTAAATTCAAAAACCTCATACGCGTTAAGGATCAAATTTTTTAAGTTGTAACATGTTCAAGATTTTTGAATTTTCAAAAAAAACTAAACATGTTACTTGTGTTTTTTTTTTTTTAGTTGAGTGGCCACTTTTTTGTTCACTATCTTCCTGCACATACCCAATAAGGAAATAAGTCCAATAAACCATCTCCTAAAATCATCAAAGTGACATCATAATATCAACTCATATGCATAAGGAGATAATCATGCTATCTATCCTTCAAAATAAATCCTCTAGAACTAACTATTTATCCATAGCTCAAGATCCATATCTATGAAAGATAAAGCATAAAACATAAAGAACCTAAAAGAATTAATAGCGAGTACCTCTCAATTAATAAACCATTGAGTAGACCAAGAGTAGGAAATGAGAACACTCCTCCAAGATATCCAAGTTATCATTACTCATCCAAGAACAATCTCCACATAGGTCCATGTTGGACTCACTTCCAACCATGGTGTAGGCTCCTTGGAATTTTTGTTGAAATTTAATTTAGAGTATCCTTCTCAACACATGTCTCTGTTTATAAGAGAACACCAGTCTCACCTAAGTCTCCAAGTATCCATGAGAACATGAAACTAATCAACCCATGCCGAACTCCAAATGCAACATAGCATCATCATGAAGCAATCAAGCAAATGATCATGTACTCAATACAAAGAGAACCAACAAGATCGATGTTACATATTCAAACTATGAATCAAGAACATAAACATGACATCATGATCTAACCATCTCCTCCTAAGAGATCACATTTCAATAAAAATATTAAAGTACTTGTATCATGCCAAAACTCTAATCCAAAATCATGAGTACATCATGGCTAATACAAACCATCCTCTAAACCAAGGGATGTCTACCAAAGTCAAAAAGTCAAGACACCTCAACCAAAGACTAAAATTCATGCATGGCATACCAAGATGTCAACATCTCCAATCACATAAAGATAACCATCTCTAGACAAGGAACCTACAAATGTGGAAGAAGCCTTATGTAGCAACAAAATCTAAGAACTCCTTCAGACATTTGCAAACATGAAAGAATATCATCCAAGTTCCAACATCAAATGGTGAATCCACATTACGACCAACAACTCCCACTGAATTGTGATCTCGAGTCACAAATATAATCCTTATTATGGTCTCCTAAATAAGGATCATATAGGTACACACACACCAAGTGAAACCAAGACATCTAAGCCAAGAAGATACAACTGCCAACAAACCATCAAGAATCTATCTAACACTACCAATTCATCATTGTTGAAAGCTCTCACTAAAAACTATAACCAAGTAATCATGACATCGTGATAAACCATCATGCTACAAGTACTAAAACTAATTATCTAGGTACTATTAAGAACATGTTCATCCTCTCATTTTAAAGAAAACATACCAATGTACAAATGATCATAGACAAGGCCAACTAACAAAGCTTGTATCAACACTAAATGAACTTGGTTGATATAGAAAGTCCATATCCAAGTCATCCCACTGCAATCAAATGGGTGGCCTACCCATATAAGTACATAACATGTAGATCCAAACACTGAAACATGCAAATTCATCATCACATTAGTAACCTACAAATTGAGATATCAAAGAGATTAATCATGTAAACCACATGACTTAAACACCAAATCAACCTTAGATTTTATTTATCAAACATGTCCACATCCAAATGCCATAGTCAAAGAACTAATCAAGCATTTAGGAGATGAGAAACAACCTCCTAACATCAAACCACACCACCACATACCTGATTATATTGTGTTAATGCAAGAGTGTACTTAGATAGCTATGACACTATATTATCACCAATGTTGTATCTGCACTCAGCTATCACCCATACGAGACTCTAAGTCTCAAACCATATCCAAATGTGTCTTCAAAATCAAAGACAACTTGTGTACTTGTTAGCATTAAAGTCTATTTTCGGAAACACTTCTAAACATGTACCAAGAAGCACCAACTCTAAAATTTAATTGTACCATCATGAATATCACATGAAGTTATGTACTCCCTTAAGGTTTTGACTCTTGACTTGCCTAGTTGCTCACACAATCACTCCCTGAATCTCAAGAACTTATAAGTTATTAAAAAAGTACCTAGCTCTTCTTGCTCATCAAATTGAGAAACTAATAGCACCACTATGTAGTACACTACTCATGCTTTCCAACACCTATTCAAAATTGAAAAATTGATTATGTATACAAAAGTTATGCTCAAAACTATGAAACAAAAAACATTTGGCTTCTAGGTCTTAAAAATAATCAAAACAACAAAATTAAGGAACCAAAATTGTACCACTGCATAGTGATAGATAAAGTAATGTTGACTATAAGTAGCTGAAAAAGGACCTCATGAGTGAAAGTTTATGCCTCCTGAAAAAGAAGTTGCTCAATTTCGCTATGTAAGTGGTTGGCCGATGACCTGCTAGTGGTAGTGCTACCTCAAGCAATGCACAACCATTTCTCATGTGGACCCAAACAAGCTCTTAAAACTAGTTTATACAAATTCTTGGTGAACTTTTAAATTTTTAAATTTTATTTTAAATTGTTGGCCAATGCAAATTTAATATTTTTTTAAGATGTTAGTAGTGGGGTCCCCCACCAACCAAGGCCTGAGTATTTGACGACTATGACCCTATGGGCTCAACACCACTAGCTAGGGGCTAATAGCCCTAGTAGGGGCATTAGTCCCTACATAGGGCCATGTGGGGGGGTTTGCAGACTCCTAATGGGTTTTTAATTTGTTTTAAAAAAAAATAGCCCCTAGACTATAATTTTTTAGAAAATATTTTTTTGCGAGAAATACTTTTTAAAAGCAACACAATTTAATTTTTTTTACATTTTATTTTTCAATCTATAGACACCCTAGATGATCATATAGTCATACACCTTGGATCGAATTTTTTTTTACATTTTAAAAACTTTTAGAATTAGGATAAATTTGATCATTTTTCATCTCTTGGGAATCCTCGATCCTGTATCATCATAAAATTGTGACCCTCGCAATTTTGACCACATCTTAGGCCCTCACTTATGTGACTGCATCTCTCTACTCAACTGAGACCCCTCTATGTACCTTCATCCCGAGTCTTCTCCCATCTCAGCCCTGATGACACCTCAGGACCTTGTCCAGGCCCCAAGATAGGGCAGGACAGGGGCATGGTGCCCCTATCCTCCCTCTTAGGGTGGCCCTAAGATGGGTCCATCCGACCCTTGAACCCAATTTGTTCCTCGGGGACTTAAATCCCTCGATGTCGGCCTTCAGTGAGATGAAAATAATTCTCTAAAAGGGGATCTATCTCTCTCATTTGCATAACAAGGAATAAGCGGAAAAGATATAAGCATAAGGAGAATAAGCGAAATTCAAGCGGAAGGTCTCCATTATCGTCATCAAGCATTCAAGTTCTCTTCTTCATGTGTCTTCTTCATTCATCCATTGGAGCAACATTACAACACTCATTTGCAAGCATGTGTGTGTAATAGGGTTTTGTCATATTACATGCCATTTCATACAACATTTATGATTACATTCAGGAAGCAAATCAACAATCATCAATCGATTGCAGATCTACAAGGTATACATTTCCATTACTTACATTTAAGTATTTGAAATTACTTTCTTTCAAGGTTGATTCCTCAACTAGGGTTTGACTGAGGCAAACCCCATCCACAACCCTTCTTCCCTTCTTTTATGTGTGTAGGTTGCAGGTGTGCAGCTATAATTGCGGGTTTGGACTTCATTTGTAGAGATGGAAAATCCTTTTCAACATGCAAATTTTTCGGAGGACCAAGTAACTTTAACTTGGTCCCGACGAATTTTCTCCAAATTTGTAGGGCAGATCCATATCACTCTAAATATCTCAAATCTGAAGTTACAGCGTGATCCTAAACTGGTAGCTCCCTATTTCATCCATTTTTGTCTCCTTTTCTACATAATCAACATATCAATTTACAAAAGAGGGTAAATCACATTCCAACCCCTTGCAATCCACTTGGTATTCACATCCTTATTCTCCTTGGATTTGGATCTAGTGAATTCAAACCCACTTTTGAATGTAAAGTATCTCCCAAGTGAAAATCATCCTCGTGGTTTCCTTTCTCTCTCCTAGGTGGGGAACCACTAGGATCCAATTTTCCACTTTACAGATCCAATGGTAAGTTCCATTTTGTCCCAATGGGTCATTGACAAAACATCCCTATAAAACCTTCATTTGAAAGGACATCTAAGAAAATCTTTTGACCCAACATTTCTCAAACCCCATATCTACACCAAACTCATCATAACAACAAACTCAAAACCCTCACATCTATAAAGAACAACTTGCACAAAATCCTCATCTTATCGTGTCTTTTTTTTTTTTTGCAAGCACTAGGTTCAAACTTAACCCATATGTACTCCAACAAGGATCATACTACCACAACAATAGCTCTGATACCAAATGCAAGTAAATTTGCAACCACATAATGGCAATTTCCACATAACCCAAAGAAAAATCTATGCAAACAAGTATTTAGAATCCACATGCAAGAGAATAAACAACATACCATCAAAAGATGACATGAGATATATCCTAGGAAAACCTTCCTAGAAGGAAAAATTCAACACCCAAAAGCATTTGTACTCAATGTATTAGTTAACAATAAACATTACAATACAATTTTAATGCCTCCATGAACATCTTTGAAACACCAAGCCTCTCTAATGCATCATCCATGTGTCCAAATATGAAACCACACATCTCATTTCATGCTTCACTTATGTACTCTTCAGAAGAAGACTCAAACCCCCAACTAGTCAACCTTAAACAACTACCCTTGTGTTTGCTTTTATAAAAACAAGCTCACACAAAAACACCAAAACCAAAAACACCAAAACCAAGTGGTATCAAATAAAACGATGTGACAAAAATTCAAGAGACTAAAAAACCATTGACCCCTTATTTAATATTGGGTATTCAATTTTCACTTTATTAATATTTCCTTAATATTAAATTAAATACATTTTCTCATTGTGAAACCCCACATTAAACATTGTAGCTAGGAAATAGGGGAAAGCATCAAAAGCATAAACATCAAGTAACCACAAACCTAATAGAAGAATGGAGAACAAACATCAGAAGTGCAAACCATAACAAACCCAAATGTCACCTCCATTGACCTCCATTATTCTCCTCTCACCTCCAAATGGGATGTGGTTCTCACCTACAAGTGCAAAAGTGTAATTGGAAGCAAGATTACAAAGTGAAAACGACAGTGTAAGGGTACTCGAAGCATGGTTAGTTGTGATTGAGATAAGAGACCAATTTATAGACTCATTGATGAGGATTCAAAAAGGGAAACACAATAAGAAATTGGCATGATTTGTGACAAGATTTATGACAAATTGATTGAAAGTTGCTCTTTCAAGACATGACAAATTAGGAGAAAATGGTGCCAATTGGTTATGACATGATTAGGAGAAGAAATAGCCCTTTGATTTATGACAAATTGAGAGCAATAATTGCTCCTTGATTGAATGATACATGAGAGAGAAAATAGCCTCATAAATTATGACATGATTGGGCACAAAAAGGGGAGCTAATTAGGAGAAATTAGTGGGAAAAGTTAGGAGGGAATAATTAGTGGGATTTTGAAATTTGCAAATTAGAAATTAGGAAAAGAGAGAAATTAGGAAATTAGGAAATTAGGTGATATTAATTAATAAATCCTCATTTATTAATTAATTCACAAAAAATGACACAATTAGCCAATTAAATGAAATATTTAATTGTGACATGAAGGACTTAGGGTAAATGGAATTAATTCATTTAACCTAAAAAGAGAAATGTTAGTAGGATTAAATGAGCAAATTATTAAACCCTAATGGGCAAATTAAAAATGAAATTAGGTCAAGACATGATCAAAGCCAACAAATGATAAAGATTGCAATCAAAGGGACAAGCTGACAAAAGATTTGATAATGACAAGAAATCGACATTGATTGACTGATGAAGATCAATGACAAATTGATCAAGATCAACAAAAGGACCAAATTGATAGATGACAAAAGATAAAGGATCAATGACTAATTGATCCAAAATTAACAAGAAATTGATGATTGATTGAGATCGATGACGAATCAATCAAAGATTGATAAAAGGTTGACTTGAAGAAGGTTGACATGATACTAAGATTGACAGACCGGTGACGAATCCATCCCAAAAATGTCAAATTGACTGACAATTAACAATTGAAAGAGGATCCAAAATGATCGAAAATGATTGAAGACAATCAAGAAATGATTGAAAACTAGGACAAAACCCTAATTCGACACAAATCAGGATTGACGATGTCCAATTGATATGACAAGGTTGATGATGACCCATAATAAAAATTTGAAGATGACATTGACAAGACCTAATTCAAAAGTGAGAGAATTAGAATCGAATAGGAAAGAGATGCGAAGGAAAGACACAATGTTGACAAACAATGAAGATCGAATGCACGACATACATGAAATGTCAATAAGATGCGAAAACTCTAAAAGAAGGTCACACAGACATGTATGGCACCACAAGTGTTGACCATTTTTAGATGCCTACAAACATATTTCTCAATGTTACATACAACACATAAAGTGACCCAAGAATGTTGCACACACTTATAGGTTCCATAAGTGCATCACACATAATAATAAAATAAACATTATAAAGATGTACAACACTAAGAAACACTCCTCTCCCTTTCTTTAACTATGTGTGTTTTCCAATTTTAGCGGTTTTATTTCTATACAATTGTTCTAATACTAATATTTGTTACATGCCAAATAATTTTTTGTATTAAATGAATCCTTTTAAAATAATTTTAGAATTATATTGAACAAAATTCTCTATAATTTAAAATGTTGTGTTTGTCCACTAGACCTTAATTTTGGTACTGCTCAGTTTATAACCTGGGAACAATATGACAAATGTATACATTATAATACTACATATTGCATATTGGAAAATACTTCAAACTCACTGTTTATTGATCATATGTGTTCTTTGACATTTTCTATATACACATCCTTCAAACTCTTTCTTACCGGAAGCCCTGATAGAAATGTAATCTAAAATCTTTGATAAATTAAATTAGAATCTTGATCTGATTGATAGCTCCAGATCAAAAGCGATTATCCCTTTAAAAAAAATAGAATCTTGATGGGAATCTAGACCTCTCTGCTTCTAACTTCTACTAGGAATGTTACCTCTCTGTTTCTTAACTTCTGATGGTGAACTTCAAATCATCTACTATATAATGCTTGGTAGCTATTGGCCAACCTCGTAGAGTTAACAAAAAGGATCTTTTCTACGCTGAAGGGACCTCTTTCATTATGTGCAAGATGGCTCTCCCAGCTCATGCTATCAGTTATTTTCTTTACTTTAACCAGAACATCTACATGATCACGAATAATGACTGCTCCCTCTGGGCGTACAATACGATCCATCTCAAGAAGAATGTCTATGATATCACACCTGCAGTTTAGATTAGATACAGATGAGTATTGTATAGTTAATGATTGAGAATTATTTTAGTGTACTCTCACAAAAAAATTGAGTACCTAGATCAGCTTGAACAAATAAATCCTGTGGCACCTCTAATGTAGATGAGTGAAAAAGTGCACAGGATGTTTTGCTAATAGATTATAGTTTATACTCCTCACATTAACCTCTTGGAAATACATATTACCTATCTTGGTACATGCTGAAAATGCCATCAGCATGAATAAGGTCATAGGTTCTGGGATATGTTGAGAAAGCTTCACACCTGTAAATAGAAAATACCAGAGCACATTACCCAAATCAATCATGTAATGCCATCTTGTTTAAAGATGCTACAACAGAGTGTTCAAAAAGGAAGATGTAATTTCAAATGGGTATGAAATTTAGTTCAGACTCAGTATCTAGAGCAATGGGGCAGAGCATACCAGTCCAAATAAGTTCCAATCAGGCCTCTTTCATATATGGTGCCAAGAGTATTGTTTTTAGCATCTGGTGGGACAACGTTCATTACCCATACTGGGTAATCGGCCAGAGCAGCAGCAAAGCCTCCCAAGCCAGCATTCATGTCCATTATGTTACGATATTTTCCATCAGTAATACTTTCAATGAACCTTCTATAGTAGATTAGTCGCTTGGTCCACAATCTTGTATCTTGATTGAATGTTTGAGTTGTTACCCCAGTGATGGTACTTCTTTTTACTCTGGGTGGAACAGCTGTCAATCGTTTTGGCCATTTTTCTACAGCCAGCCCTGCAGTTTCTTCAATGTTCTTAACTGTAGGTAAAGGAGTTATGCATGTCTCCATCTTCTGGTACCTTTCCATATTTTAAAAAGAAGAAAAAGATCAAATATTAGAATGCTATCTCAAATTGGTATGAGAAATGGTTACTCCTTGGTAATGTTTATGTTGATTCTTCCTAAAATTGCAGAATCTCAGATCCCATAAGTTCTTAGACAGAATAAACTTAAGCTAGTTCATACCAAGCTGTATCAGGATTCCCACCCTGACAAAATGGGGGAACTTTGAAGATTTTCCGTTTTTTGATACAGTGAATGTGATTGGTAGGCTTTTGCCATACAGCCAGATCACCCTTTTCAGCAATCTTCTTCCAGCATAGACGCTTAGCAAGATCCTCAATTGCTTCTTGCTCTTGCTTTAGGCTTGCTTCTGTCCTTTCCCAACCCTTGTGGTGATTTTTCCAGTTAATGGGAGGACCTGATAAAACCCAATAGCCACCAGGCCTTAAGACTCTATCTATTTCTATCAAGAAGGCGCCGTCTGCAGAACAGAGTGGTTATACAGTTAAACACAAGCATAAGTACAGGGTTAAATTTAATCCAAATGCAATCTCTAAACAACCTCAAATGACAAGGACTATCCTACAATACCATAATCAGTCCATGGAATCAGACACCGGGAACAGTGAGCCATGTCAAAAGCCCTTGCAGGGTAAGGAAGTCTACGAGTGCCCAATATCCCAATCATGGCTGGCACTCCCCGCTCCAAAGCAAACTGCACCTGTGCTTCATGTATATCTTTTGGAGCAAAAGACATGGTCAAAATCTTGTATTTGAATAGGTAAGCACCCCAGCTTGCAACCTACGAAAATGGTTGCAGTAGTCAGATTTGACCTTAGCTGTCTGATTCAATAGTCTGATTGCTAAAATGTGAAGTACACATTGAACAATGTTAGTATTTCTAATTATAAAATGTAGTTTATGCATATATTGTTAGTAGTTTATGCATATAATGTTAGTATTTCTAATTATAAAATGTAGTTTATGCATATATTGTTAGTAGTTTATGCATATAATGTTAGTATTTCTAATTATAAAATGTAAACTATGCAGCTAATGTGCATGACTGTAAAGCATCATATTTGCCCAATCACTAAAAAACACAAGTTTATCGTGTGGTGTACTATTCTGTGCAGTAGCTTAGGAAGCCACATTGCCAATGCTTACTTTGCACAGTATGCCACTGCAGATTAACAAAAGCACAGTATCCTATGTAATAAAAGTAATTGGAAAGCTGTCGAACATAGAACACAATTTCCAAAAAGTTACACTGGAACAAGCCTAAAACAGGATGCAGTAGGAACCGACTGACTCACTTTCCTGGGAAATCATTTCATTCAACCATAATGTTACTTTAGCCTAGATTAATGTTCACCAGGTACAAATGCCAAATGGACTGCAAGAAGCCCTTAAAAAACACCAGTAAAGTGGACACACTAAAAGTTTTCATGGCAATGAAATGCTGTCATTTCCAACGAGAAAAGAAAAGAGCAGAGAAAGCGTACTAACCCCACAGCCTGTATCAAGGGCAGTCCTTACAGACCCATCAGTTAAAGGAATTAACTTTCCAATTGCCTCAATATACCGTTTTGCACCATTTGGAAACGATGTTCCGCCACCAGGAAAGCGAAATCGATCCTCCTGAAACTTAATCCAGTTCTGATCAGCCTTCGAAACAGTAAGTTCCTTGTGAGGTACATTGGCATACCAAGCAAAATCCATGCTCTGTGGCCACCGAAATGGAGTCCTGTATCCAGGTGGATCAGGTATCAGACATCTGAAAAGTTCATTCTTTTCTGGGCAGTGACGCTCTCTGAAGAATGACCTGTGGTTGTCAAACTTCCTCGAACGTTCAATATCCTCACAGGGAGTATACTCGCTGTACTGCATATCACAGGGCTTCAACATGATGGGTATCTCAGACTCTGAAGCATTATCCAAAGGAGCTACTCCCAAATGATGAGCCTCGAAATCTAGATACACAAATTCGGGTTTTGGAGGATTTGACGGCGAACGACAGGGAATTACTTGTGAAAATGCCAGTTTTACAGCTGCTGTATTTAAGACCGAAGTATTTTTCCACATTCCTAGAAAGTAAAAGAAGGTACAGAGCACTGAAACTCCAAATACCCAGGTCAGATTCTTCTTTTGAAAACCCTCCTGGTAAAGTTTGCTGGGTGTTGCAGACCTTTCCCTGGCCATAATGGGTATATATTTGGATTTCAACACCCACAAAAGGGGCTTAAGAAATCATGAAGCTGCAAACTGTGCGCCTAATTGAAGAAATGCCATAAGAAATTGGACTCCTCAGCAGAAATGTTGATCCGATGAAGCTTACAAGCATTTGAAACTGTGAACAAAACCCCAAAACATGTCAATAACTAACTCCTCCCAATCAAATTGGAAAAGAATCATTTAAGCTCATTTACAAAATGTGGTACTGGTAAACAACATAGCTTGTAAATTTATGACTGTAGTAATCAAACCTGAACAAATCTGATTTGGGTGCACCCTGTTCACTTTTTTCGATTCAGAGCCCACATGCTAGCGGGCTCAACAATGTTGTTTTCAGCGGGTTTCGGCGTATTAATCGGAGTTGTGTTTTTTTTGACACACCATTTGTACAAGTGGGTCGCGCTTTGCCGAACCATCAAGAATGTAGATCGATTCCCTAACATTGATGACATCAGGACAGTTCATAACCCAGTTTACGTAGGGTACCAGAAGCAATTTGTCTCTATATACTGTAGTTTGTGCACTGAATTCGGCAGCGTACAGCCTGCATGATTAAAAATTAGGGTCAAATGGGCGTATACCCTAAAGTTCCTGGATGCTTTTCCAACTAAATGCCTGGTAGTTTGTGCAGTAAGCAACAATTTTGAGCGTTTATATCGAAGTGAGCCGACTGTTTTGGAATGAATCTACACCATTGGTAGGACAGTTATCTGGCCCAGTGTAATGTTCGCCTATTTTAAAGCGGATAAGGGATGGAACTTTGACTTCGAAAGTATGGGAAATCGTGAAGCAAAAAAAATTCAGTTTTAGATTATGACTAGGTCCCTACATATTGTTCGCCTACTTTATCAGTTTTGCTTACATATTGTGAAGAAAATGAGTGGAAACCTAATGAATTCTAGGTCCCTACACCTAAATATTTAGGTTTACTATATGATATATTAATCAATCTAGATTAGATTTTTTTTTAAATTAAGAAATAGGAGTATAATTGAAGGAAAAAGGAAAAGATGTTTTTTAATGTATATAATGTTTTTGATATTTAAAAGCAACCAAAACAATGTTGATTGATTTGATGTATCTAATATTTTGTTAGTAGTAGATGAGAGTAAAAGTTGAAATATAAATGATATTGATAAATCAAACTTGGGGTTATGTCATTGTGTACAAAATCATATCTTTAATTTTAACTATTATTTGTAATTTCATCTTTCCTTTGTGACTATATTATTTGTACTTACAAATTTAAGAAATCTTCTTGCTTTTGTTTGATATCTAATTGTGCATATGTGGTGTCAAGAAACACCTTTAGGGGCTTATTATGTGAGGATTGGAGTTTCTATGCTTTCTTGCACTTTAGTCAAGTACCTTATTTTCACAGTGTTGAAGACATGATGATGCAATGTCTTTTAAAATGTGAATGCTAATGCAAGCTTATAATCGATAAATCATTTTTTATGCTTTTGATTTTATGTTTTTTATATGATTTGCATGTATGTAACCTCTCTTAGTGATGTAACTAATTATCTAGGACATACATGTATTTAAATATGATAACCTAGATCTCAATCTAGACAACTTCATGCATAAGTCAACAAGAAACAACAACATTTTTTATTGAGTGGATGCAAAATAAGTAAGAAATTGAACCATTCTATCCAAGGGACAAAATCATGTATGCGAAAGAGTATGTGGTGTGGAAATGAATGATAGATGGAATGCATAAACAAATGGACGCTAAAGTGAAGAAATGGATGATTGGTTTCAAATTTTGGATGTCCCTTTGAGTATAAATAGCCTTCATTGAATCATATTAGAATATCTTAAGATAGGCTAAAGTGAGAGTAAAATGTTTGGAGAAAAAGAGTGGAGTATGCATTCCCTCTATATTTTGGCCCCATTTTAGTGTGCATGTGAATCTACGTGAGTCATGCATGCTAAATTAAATAAATAAATTCACAAGGATTTATCCCAAAAGGATTCCAATTTGATGATTTTTCTTCACTTTCCTACATGTCAATAGAGTTGTATCTACAAACCTATACACAAATCATCAATATCACATATTTTAATTAAAAATATTGTATACATCATTATGTAAGCTTTCAAAACAAAACATTCAAAAGGGAGTAAGGATGCATTCGTGGGGAAGACACTAAGTTGGATACCATGAAACCATGTGAATGAATGTGAAGGAAAGAGACAAGATATTGTTAGATTTTTCAATAAGTTGGAACTAATGTAACCTCCTTAATTATACATGCATGAGACAAAACGAGACGGCATGGTATATAGAGTTGTTAAGGAGTTGGAAGCACTGTGGCATCCTTAATCTATACAATATGAGGTCAAGTAAAGAGAAAATGATGGCCCCATACATATGGTTATCAAGGATTTGGAATTAGTGTGCCCTCTCAATCTATGTATGGGAAAAGATAAGAATAAATTTGGTATGTCACTCACCCTCAAATTGGATGAAAACATCATGATGGATATATTTTGATGAGATAAAAATGTGAGTGGCCATATATGAAATTTGTCAACCCTATTTGAAACCAAACATGTCAATATAAAAGCTCATAAAATGGAGGCAATATAATTTTACCCCTAAATATATACGTACAATAAATCATATAATTCTCCTTTAAAGATAGTCCAATGATATTTCATTGTTGTTTTTCTAATATTTCATTATTTACTTTTTGTTTGTTAATAAGAAGGTAGGACTCTTTCAAAACTCTTTTACCTTTAATCAAAAAAATAAAAATATCTACCTTAAAATGGATACAAATAAAAAATATATAAAAATAAAATAAATCTATGGTAATATTAAGTTCTTTGACTTTTATTTATTAAATTTTAACATATTAAAAAAATTAATTAAAAAAATTAAAAAATATTTTTAATAAATAAATATATACATTGAATCTTAAATCAATAAACAACATATTGAAATCCATTTTGACATCCATTACAAACCTCTTTAATTTTGGGACAAAGATAAAACTCATAATAGATTGAAAAAAATAGCATTTCTAAAACAAATAACATTGATTGAGCCATTGTCAAGTGTTTTCCTTACTCTCCTCTCTTCCCTTGGGGTTGTCTACAGGTGTTGGTTTCATAATTCAAATCAAGAGAATATCCCTTTGATTTATGCCCGATGTGTTGTGTGTAATGGACTATTCATTATAGAGCCCTTTAACTCATCAATTGATAAGTAAGAAATGAAGTAAGACTTGATGATTATAATGCTTGTTTTCATTAACAATTTAAAATTGTTAGTTTTATTATTAAATTAATATTAATTACTTCAATCTTAGTCTAAATTTGATAGTTTTTTATATTAAAAGCATCAAAACAAGGGTGTTGTCCCTATAAACAACAACCCAACCGACAGAAAGTTAATAGTAAGAGCAATAGCAGCGCATTAACAACCAGCTAATATCAAAAACTAACCATCAACAACACATAAAAAGAAATTATACCTCTAGAACCCTTGTCTAGCAAGCTATCTAAACTACTTAGAGTCTTAATAAAAGGCCACCTAGGGCCACAAACATAAGTAGTATCAATATAAGTAAAAGTTTTAACAAAGGGTTGTCTGCAGCCAAAAACAACATTAACAACATTGTTAGCAAAAATTAAGGTAAATATAATCCCTAGCTATCATCCTTGAATTTGTAACCAACCTAGTGAAGGAGATTAGACTAGACTTCAATAAGGAACTTAAATAGTTCCTTGTAATTTACTTCCTCTTCCTTGTCAACTCCCAATATCTTCTTTTGCATCAAACCAAGGAGGTGGCAGAACTATGCATAACCCTCAAGCTAAACCGAGAGACACTCCCAACTTTTCTCTCAAGCTCTGAAACCTTGGCTTTGACCTTTTCTATCTCTTTGACATTAGTTTTACATCCAGAACCTTCCAGCTGGGATTTATAGATCCCTTCAATTTTAAGTTTGTTCATCTCCACTTCATCAGGCATCATATCCTTGGTGAGATCAATTGGGCTCTCCGAAATATGGGTGGAGTTGTCATCATTCCTAGAAGTTTCACTCTCCTCCTCTTTGTCCCCCTCTTTGTAAGTTTCTATATTTTTCCTTTCCTTCTCATCCTCACTACCCAATTCCACCTCACCCTCAATATCATAGTCCAAAAGGTTCTTTAGCTTTCCTTTCTTGATAGAGTGGGTGATTAGCCTATAAGACCTTTTGGGGGTATTTTCATTCTTGCGCAAATCTTCCCCCACTTCCTCCTCCTCCTCACTAACCTCTTGGATAGTTTGGGCTTTTTGGCAAGGGGGTAGGTTTAAATCTTTTTGTCATAAACTATAATCAAATTTTAAGAAAATGTCTATCATGTAAAATGGGATATTTTTAGCTAATTGACAAAATTATTATAAAATTATAAATTATTTTTTACATGGTGAGAGTCACTCTACAATTGTAAGACAAAGAGTCTCATGTCCATGTACATAAAAACAACAACACAACCAACATATATTTTAAAAGATTAAAAATATAACTAAATTAATCAAACATACCAATAAAACAAATAAAATATAAAATAGATATCTTTATTTTACTTTATCTTTTATATATATTTAAAATTAAAATTATAACCCAAAAAATTAAATTTAAATGTGTATGTGCATATGTATACGTATATATGTATGTGTATACACATATACACACATACACATACACATACACACATATTATTTATTTTTTAAATATAAAAAATTAGTAACCTTTTTAAAAATAATTTTAGTAAATAAAATAAAATAATTATTATATGAATATTTCAAATTGAATCTATTTTTAATCAAGTACATTTAAAATATTCATATTATTTTATATATTTAAAATAAATCTTTTTTTAATTTAAAATATTTATACTAATCTACATATATTTTTAATAAAAATATTTAAGTCACAAATTCCAATGAATAACCATAATGATTTAAATTTGCTTCAGTGACAGGGTCCTCCATTAAATTGGCATGGCCACCCTGAAACCTGTACAGGCTCTTAAAGGTCTCATTGCTAACTCTTAATATGTCGTATACTAATCAGATCACGAATAAATGTAATTAAATGTAACTGGTTTTCTTCTCTGCAAACATTTATGGTTGCAGAATGATGTTATTATTAAAGAGAATTGCTGATCAATGAAATTTAGGTTTCAAAGGTACGCAGCATCATCAATGATATGAAGCACTTTTGTCCTATTTGTTTGGTGTGCTGGTTGGTAGTGGCACCACAATGTTAATTGTACAAAGTTTATTACCTGTTGTATATTTTGTCACTTAGTCCACTACTTGTCTTTTAAGTTTTGTAGATAATTATAATTGTAATGTTCTATTTAATAATATTATATTCAATATTATTACAATATATTAATTATTATATTATATTATATTGTCTATTATTATTATTATATTATATTTTATTATATCATAGTTTGTGGTCTCACTTAGTAATTGGACTAGGCTAAAAATCCAAGTTACTATAAAAGAGCAATTATAAATAAATTATAAAACAAAATTTACATATCTTAAAGTAGGGCATAAAAGGTGTCTCATGATAGTGGATCCTTAAAATTTGTATATAAGATGCAAATTGCTTTGGGTGAGCAAATAGCCACAAATTATTTTTTACAATATAAAAACTTAAGAAATATGCATGTAGACTATACAAAAAATCAATTTTATTTAAATCATTTTTTTAATAAAATAAAAAAAATACTACATTCTAATTGGTGCAAACATTTTTTTTAATCATTAGTTAAAACTAAAATTGTCAGATGATTGCAATAGTACTAGCCTAACCACAAGTTCTAATAAAAAGTGACTAATATCTGAATCCACATTTTTCATTAAATCTATAATTTTTACTATGTTGGATTAAAAATGTAAAATAATTAATAGTTACTTTTTGGATTTGATAAAAAATAATCACTTAATATTTATGTATATTTTAATTTATACTAAATTAATATTTATAATAAGCTACTTAAAATATAACATCCAAATCACAGTTTCTAAAGCAATACACAATATCACCTAAGTAATCGTCTCTTAATACAATTTACAATAACTACTAATAAATGGTTTCTACATGATACTATAAAGAATCACCTAATCAATAATACTTAAATGCATTTGAAAATATCATTGATAATTTAATTCATTTTAGAAAGTGTGCAAAATTATGATTTATTTTTACATCAAAATATTATCCAAGTGATGGTTTCTACATGCATTATGAAATATCTCTTGATCAACAACTTCTACGTATACTTTTTAAAATTATTTTATCTTCTATATACTAAAAAGAGAATAATACACTATTCATAAAAAGGGGCAGCTAGATGAATGCACATAAGCAAAAACAAATAATAAGATGGAACAACAAAAAAAAGTCCAATAAGACCAGGCCCAAACAATAAGAACTAGCAAAGCCACTAGACAGTGAGAACTACACCATAAGAGAGATCACAATCATCTAGTTTACCCCATACATTTAACAAAAATGGAACCATCAATAATGGGTTCCCAACCAATGAGAGTTCTCTCTCCTCTTCTTAATCCTCTTCTTAATCCTCTTCTTAATATTCCCTAGTTCATCAAGAAAGTGATTGAGAGCCATGTGACTAGGAGCCATAATGTCTTTTCGCAAGCCAGCTACATCCACATCTACACCAATGTAGAGGGGAGTGACCTTGGTAGGGGATAGAAGTAGACAACACTCTAGATATCATATAAGGGTATTTACCTCAATGATCTAAAAGCACTTACAAATGGGAAACTTCAAGTGCAACTTTGTTAACTTGTATTTGAATCTACATAAGCACATTGGAGAAAATCATAGCTTTAGCATAAAGAAAAAAAATGAATATCAATTGGACAACCATTAAAAATATTTGTATTTATCTTTCCAAAAGTTAAAAAGAATCTCCACCTTCAAAGCATACCAAATCTAGGTATGTTTGAAGGGATGTAAGGTCAACCTCCCAAAAAACCCGTATGACATGAAAATGGGATAAGCATTGAATTACTTGCAGAAATCATGAATCCAAGTCTAGGTTGAAACCTAGGCTCTATTATAGAACCAATAAGTGTACTTGAGAGTCTTAAGTTGTCAACAAAATGGACTACATGGATTAAGAACTTCTAGATGAGACAAACCAAATCCAAGTGAAAGATCTTGATAAATAACACACCAAGTAAAATTAGCATGCTTGGTCTCAATAGGGGAAGCATACCAGTAGTTGTTATAGCTAACTTCATGCACCCATAGATTTTAAAAGATACATTGAATTTTGACAATTTTTGTTGTTGTCGTCACATTCGACATAACTGCTTATAGCTATTGTTTTAGTTTCCCTATAGTAAAGATGCACATTGTGAGATTCATTATGCATGCAAGGGTAAAAAATTACACATTTCAAAGTGTTGCCCGACACTTGCTTAAAGATGCCCCAATAACTGTGTACTTTAAATTTTAAATACTTATGCGCAAATGCCCCAATAGTCATGTGTTATGAGTACCAATAAAGGTACACAAATGGGAGCTAATTATGGTCCAAAAATGCTAAAAATGGGCGGCTATTGGTACATGTCAAATTTATTAATGAAATTTTAGTTATTTGTATTTTGGATTTTGTAAAGTTAGTAATTAGGGGGTTGGGTGTGCAAGAGTGAACGATTATTGAAACATGAATGGTAACTAGTGCTCTTCCCCTTAGAATTGACCAAATATTATGAAATATGTGGCACCAAGTGCTCCAAGAGGAATGAAGTTGCCAATAAAAATTTAATTGGACCACAATGGAGAGATTAGGCATAAGTGACACATATCCATTATGAGGTCTATAATCCTAAAACATCATGTATTAGGATACCATTTATAATCCTTTCAATAGGGCTTGAAATTACAAACACTAATTTTATGAACTATGTGTTGAGGAATGACATCAATAACTATTTGTAAATTCTCCCAATCTTAGTTTGATAGCTAAAATTTTAAGTTTTCCTCAAGCCAAGTTAAGAAAGTTCTTGGTGACTTTTGTAATTTTTTATATCTTTTATACAACTTCAAAGCTCAAACTCAAGGGCTTTAGAGAGAGGTTGGTCTTGACAAGAAAGAATTGGAAACCACTAAATAAATTATGGATTAAATGAAAAACCATTTTAAAATTCATTTCTAGTCCACACAAATCTAAGGTTTGATGGACTTCCAAGCATTACTAGTTATTTTGATAATAAATGTACCCTATATTTGAATGAGTTCCATCATAGTGAGGAGAATACGAGGCACAAGATCTTTTTCAACCTATATTCCCTTAATTAAATTTTGGGCATTAATGGGCATTGCAGAGTTTAGAAATATGTAGTTGTGTAACTTGATCAAATGGTTGCACCTCTAAAGTGACTGCGGCCTAGTGAAGCTTTGAGGTGGTAGCCTCATATGAGTGACAATGAAAATGGAATAGCTAGCACCCATAAATGAAAAGGAAGAGGGATGCAAAATATTTGATAGAAATATTCCACCAATAAATCTAGCATATCTCATGAATGGGATATGGTTGTAGATTCCATAAAGATTGAATATGTGGCAACACGGTCTTGTGGGATATAATCAACATGCTCAGAAAAACTAAGTCATTATGGTCTTAGGTTTATCAAGTTAACATTCTATATAAAATTATATTATATATAAATCTAAAAGAACAACATCCAACAAGGGCTCAACTAGGAAGGAAAATAGCTAGCAAAAGAGAAGAAATTTTGAGTTTTCAATAGCTCTATCAAGCCTCTTGTAGACTTCATGAGGTCCCACTCTAAGGTTACTTCACATGTACCATGTTGTATGATGATGGTAATGGACAAGATTGAGATCAAAAGGCCTAAATTTATAATGCATATAGTGTCAAACCTCTCTTTTGTCAACTACCCATCTCACAGGGAAATAACTAAATTTATCATAGACCATCTCAATCATATTATAATATTTACACAAAACTCAAGTGGTGATACATATTTAATCTACAATACCT
This sequence comes from Cryptomeria japonica, assembly GCF_030272615.1. Lineage (NCBI taxonomy): Eukaryota > Viridiplantae > Streptophyta > Pinopsida > Cupressales > Cupressaceae > Cryptomeria > Cryptomeria japonica. Next base: position 501,939,425 of record NC_081405.1, on the reverse strand, counting down.
ATCCAAAAGGGAAAAAAATCAACAACTTTATTTGAGATAAAAAGTAATAATAACTTCAAATGAATGATATTTTTTTTAATCTTTAAATGAATGATTTTTAATGTTGAAAAGAGTCCACAATGCTTGGTTAGTGGGGTCACATCCATGGTCAACTAAATGTTGAAGCCACACAAAAGAGAGAAAGATGAAAACTCCACCACAATATGTCTCATGATTTCTACACAAAAAATGATGGGCAAGCCATATAACACAACATGTAGTAGAAAGCAAAACACTAAAACTCTCATCTTCAAGTGCAAATAGAGGATGCATAGCTTGGAAATATTTGTTGAGTGTCCTGTGTGTAAATTTTTTTGGTAGGTCTAGCACATCTGAAACATTCCATGATGTAAAATTCATGAGTAGGTGTTGAGGATGCCATCCTCACTGTCTAGCTCATCAATAGCCAAATAGCTAGTCTACAAAGCCCTTTATGAATCAAACTACTTATCTAAATAATAGGTTGGTTAGGTTGTATTCACCTTCTTCCGAATCCCCACATGGCTATGAAAACTTTGTGCTAGAAAATTGGATGTGGTTAAAGGGGATAAAATAGTGGTCTACACATGGAAAGATAAAACTAATGCCACCAGTGTTCTCTTATATTTTTTTGTCTTATTCACCTCCCTAAACATCTCTCAATGGGAATGAATAATAGATATTCTTAGGTCTTAAGATTTTTAAACTATATACCTCCTTGATTTTTTCATGGCCAACAACCATTGACAATGGGTGACTTATCTGGAACATCACTACTCTTACTACTATTCTTATCTTTGTGACTAACAATAGTGGACCACCCTTACTATTTTGTGTAGGAGGTGGGTTGTCAATATATGGTTGAGTGGAAATTATGTTACAAGGGATAACATAGGGCATGAGATTGAATATAGTACATATAATATGTAAAAGGGACACATAAAGATTGTGTCTCATTTATGAAAATTTTATATCAACCATATCATTTAGATCCATGGAGAGATAAAATTCAACACAAAAATTTGTTCTAAAGTCAAGATAAAAAGAACTTTTCAAGTTCCACACAAATGGTATAATTATCTAGGGAGGAGACTATCTTAGTCAAGAAATTCTAGCATGGCAAAGGCAACTTGGAGAAATCCACCTAGATAGGAACACACAAATATTTCTAATAAAAAGTGATTAAGTCTCTAGTCTAGGGTGTGAAGACAAACAAATAAGAATGGACATACTAGGGAGCATGCTTGAGAATAGTTTCAAGAAAATTAGCTTCAAGAAAATGAAATAAAATCCATCAGTAAGGTTCTACATGGCATCAAGGAAAATCCCATGCAAGACTTGAAACCTTTGGCCGCCCATTCTTTGAGCATGCTTATAGGTGGACCTTCTCTACAAAACATCAAGTATCAATGTAATGCCCCGCCAAAAACCCTAAAGGAAAACCACACTACAAGGCAACTAAAGGGTGATTTTTTTATTTTTTATTTTAAGATTAAGTGCATTAATTAACACATTGCACATTTAATAACACAAGCGGAAGTATAACAATGACATCCTAAAGGGTTACCAATGAAGATTACTTCGTAACTAAACAACATCATAAGGTTAATCTAATTATCCATCTAATTAGGGAACTCAATTGCAATTAATTAAACCATACTCATAAAACTGATTTCCACATTGAAAGATTTAAAGTGTTACAATATATTTACTTTCAAAGATTCATTTACACATAAGAAGAAAGGTAACTGAAATAACATACATTCCATTGAATTAAGATTACAATATTCAATAATTACATGATTCCAATAGTACAAATGAAATACATAGGTTACAATGCCAAGGTTACATAGTTTACTGATACAATGACCACATGGTCTCAAATGTACAATAATCACGAACATGAGCTGATACAAGAATCACGAACCAAGAAACATCAACGAAGACGATCCTTGCATGAAGGAACGAACAAGGGTATCCGATGGGAAGTGGCACTACCACCCGACCATGCGATTCCAAAATGGAACCACCCCATCATTCTAGGAGATAGCAGAAGACCCTCAAGCAAGAAAACCAAGACAAGTACGACAGTACAACATGACTCCGCAAAACTCAAATGTCTTAACTCACAAAACACTAGTGACCCTATAGAGAGAGTGTCATCACATGGCTTAAGATGGTTACCCTAGGTATGTCTCCATAGGTCCCGACCCCCATCCTGGGTTATCCTGGTAACCTTTCCCAAACCCTCGGCTCCATCCAAGTAACATGCAAACCCTACCAACCCTTCGTGAAGACAAGGTGGTAAGTTTACCATTCCAGGCCTTCCCACAACATCTTGAGCCTATACAAGCACTCAACCATGTGTGAGGTACAGTATCTTAATTAACATTATAACTACCCACCCCCTAATCAATTATTAGGTTATCACTTATTAACTGACTTTCGAGGGGTTATCTTGCCATCCTCTTTGGGTGCGGCCCCTGCTCGAAAGCCACTCTCTCATATGACACTAACAAAAATTGTCTCTCAATGAGAACTCTATGGTGAAACTGACAACCATATCTAATCCTGACAAACTACAGGTGTATATATATAAACATAAACTAATTTCCACAATATACTTTAATTCTCAAATAATAAAATGTCATAGTTTAAAAACATAAATATAAATATACATAAATATTTTTTTTATTTAAACATAAAAAATGAAAATCTGAACCATAAGGTTTTGGGGACACGATATAGGAAGGACAATTTTTTTTTATTTTTATTTTTTTGCTTTGGTCGTTTTGCTACATATGGTAGCATGCTACCCGTAAGGTAGCCCTGCTACCCTACGGTAGCACTGCTACCACTACCATATGGTAGCTTTGCTACCGTCGGTAGCCCCCTATTTTAAAAAAAAAAATTAAATTAATTTTTTTTTAAACAGAGATTAAGAAATCTCATCTCAGTACTATGAGAAAACAGAGTCTAATAAAATCACAGGGTTATATTTTTTTTAAAAAAAATTTTAATACATTTCTTCTATAAAACTAAAGTCCAAACATAACATTTACTGGTAATTAAATCTACCAGAAGATTCAAATCTCTGAGACAGAAAAGAGATTGATAAAAACCCAAATTTCTTTAAAAGGGAAAATCTTCTTACACAAACCATAAGAAAGAATTTTAAACCAGATTTCTAAATTTTTCCACATATAGGAAGAACACAAACAAATGCACAGGAATAATTTATTTGGAACAAAGGAGGGTAAATCTGGCAAAATTTTGCCAGCATAACCCTCTACAATTTCACAAATAACAAAACTATATAAATACACAGAAAAAAAATAAATAAAACATAAAAATCTCCACAGATAGAGATTGGAGATTCATCCTAAATTATTTATTTTTAAAAAACAAAACCAAGCAAAGGCTATCCAACCCGTGAAGCTTTCTTGGAAGAATCTTGTGGAATAGCTCAGCCCTACAACCAGATTTCCAAACCAATCCCTCTTCCCAGCAATCCTCTGATTTTTACTTCTCCAACAAAAATTATGCATCCAAAATAATTTCTCTTCCAAAAATCTCCCCCCCTCCTTCCCGTGAACTCACAGGAATAATAAATAAAATAATTTAACCTAAACTTTTAGGTTGAAAAATCTTTTCCCAAAAAACATAATATTTAATATAATAATAAAAGAATTTACTTTTCTAATTTCAAAAAGTAAATGGAAAGCTATGTGCAAAAATCATTTCTTTTTGTTTTTCTTTTCTCATGCCAATTAATTGACTTTTCCAAAAGGAAATTAAGGCAATAATTTAACTCTATTTTATTTTTATTTTTTTAATTTTTAAAATCTAGAGAACAATAAATGCAGTTAACTTTATTTATTTTCCACTAAATTTAAATAAAATTATATTTCTAATATAATGCAATTGCAACTAAATTTAATTACTTCATTTAATTAATTAAATCCATAATCACAACACATAATAATACATAATTTAAATATATCAACTATGAAATGATGCCATAAACTCAATACAACAATCTAAACCACTAGGGCACACAAACTTGGCAAACCCATACAAAGACTCTGAAAAAGTCAAACAAACAGAAAGGACGACCAACTGACGACACTCACAAGAGTGTAACTGGGGTAAAATTAGGGTCAACCACTATCTCCTCCACTCCCATCGGACAAATAAGGCATGCTCAGACCTGTGAAGCCAGGTGGAGACAATACCCGGTACTTGTACCTGCAATGTCCTGCATCATCGAACCCCACATGCATATATACAAATATAGAATACACGGTATACACACCAATGAAGGAGAATCGTGACATTCTCTGTCTCACCAGAGTGAGTGAAGGAGAATCATCCCCTCGCATCCAATACACTTGCAAACACAGAACATATAAATAACACATCACATATGTAAGGTAAAAGTGTCAGTCCATGATAATAATCCACAAACATAATACTAATCACAAGTACTGAAATACTATAAATAAAGCATACATCACATATCCAATTAAAGCATGAAATAATATCAATAAGTCTGAATAACACATAGTAGCAATGTATCCACTGAAAGTAAACTGCAGTAAAATATGAGTCTAACAAGTTTGATCGAGGAGGGGTACTACATTCTCCCCCCCCAAAAAAACTAGGCTTACTCCTGGAAGCCTAAAACAGATAAGAATAGAGCTCTCTCATCTTCGCTACATCCTCCCAAGTCGCCGAGGTCTCATCATTTGGGTCCCATAGGACCCTTACCTGGTCGATGGTACGACCCCTGAGGGTCAACTCTCGATGCTGAAGAATTTGCGCGAACTCCATGGAAAGTTGCCCATCCTCGACCTGCAAAGCGTTCCAATCAAGAACATGTGTTACATCAGGATGATAAGGTTGAAGAACTGAAACATGAAAGACATCGTGGATGCGGGATAGACTCGGTGGCAAGGCAAGACGGTAGGAAACTAGTCCTATCCTCTCAAGGATCTCAAAAGGGCCAACAAAATGATGCGCCAACTTAGAATCCTTTCCATAACAGATCAGACTCTTTCGCGGATGCACTCTCAAAAACACACGGCCGCCAACAGAAAACTGACGATCTACCCTATGAGCATCTGCATACTTCTTCTGCCTATCCTGTGTAGCTACCAAATGCTCATGAATTCGCTCAACCTGTTGCTCCATCTCACGAAGGATATCTAGTCCTATATGCACCCTCTCCTCTAATTGATCCCAACTCAAAGGAGTACGACAAGGATGACCATACAATGCCTAGAAAGGAGACATACCTATGGAGCTATGATATCCATTGTTATAAGCAAACTCCACTAGATAAATATAATCCTCCCAGTGTGACTGTTGGTCCATAACATACATGCGAAGCATGTCCTCCAATACCCGATTCACTCGCTCGGTCTGACCGTCGATCTCTGGATGATAAGCTGAACTAAAGTTCAACTGAGTCCCCAAAGCATGCTGAAGTGAGGTCCAAAATGCTGAGGTAAAGACAAGATCTCTATCAGAAATGATCTGCCTTGGAATCTCATGCAATCTCACCACATCTTCCAAGAAAAATTGAGCCACCACTACTGTCGTATAAGAATCTCGAATAGGGACAAAATGAGCAACCTTGGTCAATCTGTCAACAATGACCATGATGGTATCATGACGACGCAAAGAGATAGGCAACCCAACAATGAAATCCATGGAAATGATATCCCATTTCCAATCCGGTACCAAATTAGGTTGTAAAAGCCCTGCCGGGTGTTGATGCTTCGCCTTCACCTGCTGATATTCTAAACATCTCAACACAAAATCAGCAATGTCACATTTCATACCGGCCCAATGATAAATCTGTCTAAGATCTGTGTGCATCTTCTTGACACCTAGATGTGCTGAATAAGGCGCACGATGGGCCTCAGTCATGATCACAACATGAAGACCCTCCAAAGGAGGTACATAGATCCGTCCAAGGTGACGAAGAAGACCATCTGCCTCAAGAGTATATCCAAAAAACCTACCCTCTAAAGGCCTTCCGGACTCCATCACGGCTCTAACATCCTGATACCAAGTATCCTGAGGAAGAACTCCGAGAATTCTCTCTCTCAAGTCCACTCCAAGGGACAATGTTGAAACTTCATGCCGCCTATGACTCAAAGAATCTACCACTATGTTCTCTTTCCCCTAAATATATCGAACCTCAAAATCATAGTCGCAGAGGAATTCCATCCATCTTCATTGTCGAGCATTCATGTTCGGTTGCGTGGATATATACTACAAACTACGGTGATCACTATGCAGCTCAAACCGACGCCCTAACAGAAAATGTCGCCATCTAACCAAAGCAAGCACTACAACTGCCAACTCCAAATCATGAACTGGATAGTTCAACTCGTGGTCCTTGAGTTTGTGAGACTCATAGGCAATCACACGTCCATCCTGCATAAGCACTACACCTATACCTTCCAAAGAGGCATCTGTGCATACCATAAAATTTCTAGATGGATTAGGGACTGCCAAAATTGGAGCACTGACAAGGAGTTCCTTCAAGGTACAAAAAGCTGACTCACACTGCTCTGACCAAACAAACTTCTTCCCTTTCCTCTGAAGAGAAGTAATCGGGTGACCTATCTGAGAAAAACCCTGAACAAAGTGACGGTAATATCCGGCCAAACCCATAAAACTCCAAACTTCTAAAAAATTGGTTGGCGCTAGCCAATCAACAATGGCTTGGATCTTTGAAGGATCCATGGATACACCTTCTCCCGAAACCACATGACCAAGATAGTTCACCTTAGACTAGAAAAAGTCACACTTTGCCAAATTGGCATAAAGCTGATTCTCCCTCAAGCACTACAATACCTATCGCAAGTGACCCTCGTGCTCTTCCATAGATCTAGAATAAATCAATATGTCATCCAAGAACACAGGGACAAAATGATCAAGGTAGGTGCAAAAAACTCCATTCATGAGGCACATGAAAATTGAAGGTGCATTTGTCAACCCAAATGGCACCACTGTGAACTCATAGTGACCATAACGAGTACGAAACGCCATCTTATGAATGTCTACATCATGAATGCGCAACTAATGATACCCAGATTTCAGATCAATCTTAGAGAACACCTTGGCTCCCTTTACTTGATCGAAAAGATCATCTATACGAGGCAATAGATATCGATTTCAGATAATTAGCTTATTCAGTTGTCGGTAATCAATGCATAACCAAAGAGAACCATCCTTCTTCTTAACGAAGATAATAGACGCACCCCACGGGGAAACACTAGGATGAATGAACCCCTTGGCCAACAATTCCTCCATGTGCAACTTCAACTCACTCAACTCCTGAGTAGTCATCCGATATGGAGCTCTCGAAATAGGTTCTGCACTAAGAACCAAGTCAATGCGAAAGTCTATGTCTTGCTTTGGAGGCATATTAGGAATATCCAACAGAAACACATCAGCATACTCTCGAAGAATAGGGTGACCATCAAGAGCGATTTCTCGACTCTCTTCCTCATCCACATCCTCAAGAGCAACTACAAAAAGCTGACACCCTTGATGCATACACCGCTTAAGTTGCATAGCGGAAATCATATGTAAGGATATCGATCTCTGAACTCCAATGATCCCCACTTTCCTGCCATGGTCATCTAAACACTCTACTGTCTTCTGACGATAGTCTACATGAGCACTGTGAGATGATAGCCAATCCATCCCCAACACAACTCCGTAAGAACCCAAAGGAATGACTCGAAGGTCAACTGAAGTAACAAAGGGTCCTAGGTCCAACTCACAACTGGGAACAAAGGCATCTACGAACACACACACCCCGGTAGCCAACTCTACTTGCCACCTATCCGCCTACTTAGCAGACGGGAGCCCACACTGCTCCACAATGGATGAAAAAATAAAAGAATCCAAAGCACCAGAATAAAAAAGCACAGAGATAGGAATACCACACAACCCACCTACAGCCTCAATACCTGTACCTTGATGCTCAGCCTAGCGGTCATCAACCGCTGCAAACACTCTATGGGATCTACCTGCATCCCCTACTATCAGCTCTGATGCGGCTGGCCTCTGACTTCCCGTCTGTTGAGAATGCTAAGGGCACTGAGCGACTATATGACCAAACTGCCCACAAGAGAAGCAAGCTCACTTACCTGATCCCCTACCTCCAGTCGGCCCACTAAACTATTGGAAGCTTCCCCTGCTAGGGGCCTGAGATGCACCCTAAGAGGGCTGCCCTAGAAGACCTTGTCTGCTCCTCTGCCAGTTCCTGTTCCTCCTATGCTGATAACTGCCACCTTGCTGGCCCTGGAACTGTTTCAGTCTCAGCGACTCCTGCTGCTGCTACTGTCCACCCTTAGCAGGTTCCTGAGGAATCCTAAATGGTGCATTTGGCTGGGATTGGTTCCCATGAGCTCTAGGTCCACTGAAAGGAACACTCCTTATCTACATCCCCAACTGACCACCATGTGCACGACTAAGGTTCTTCTCGACCAACCTGGCTTTTGCTACAACTACCATAACTGAAGCTAGCTGAAACACTCTCATTCCTCCACTGATGCGGTCATTTAGACCCCACAAGAAGTGTTGAACAAGCATCGCCTCATCGTTACCAATCGTGACATATTGTTTAAGCTCATAGAACCTATGCTCAAACTGATCCACTGACAAACCATATTGATGCAAAGCATAGAACTCATCTGCTCAAGTCTGCATCCACTGGGGTGAGAGAAATCATGCCCTGAATCTCTCCAGAAATATCTCCCATGATACGGTGTTAATGCACACATCGATCTTTTCCTCCTCTAATCTCCACCAAATCGAAGCAAAACTATTGAGACGCATGATAGCACATCTCGCCCTGGTGTTGCTACTATATGGAAACATGGCCAAACACCGATCCAAACTGATAAGCCAGGTCTTTGCCTCGAGACCAGTACCTCTACCATCAAAGAAGGAAGTGTCCCCTCATCCCTGCGGGCCTGCACCCGCAGGACCGCAGGGGTGATGGGACTTGTGGTCCCCACCCCTCCCCATTTAATTTCCCATTAACTATTAAAACAACTTCGTTATTAATTTTTTTTATGTATTTAGTTATATATATATATATATTTTAAATTGCAAATTGGAATTGTTAATAACTACTCTAGTTTAAATTTTAAGTTTAATTGTTAATAATTGCTTTAGTTTATATTTTAAGTTAGTAAATTAAACTTAGGAAAACCTATAAATAATTATGATTATTGTGTAATAAATTTGTAAATTTCAATTAAGGTATATAATTGGAATCTCTCAAACCATTTGAGATTTATTAGGTTACTCGATCGGTAATTTTAGGTTCTTTTAAAACAATTAAGTCATATTATTATGCTGGTTTGATCCAAAATTTGTCTATGTCTAAACTAATTGCTATTTTGGAACCAGTGACTCTATTTTTTCATCATGCAAATTACTTAGATATTAATTGCATTTATTGACGCCTTCATCACCTCCATGTAAGTTACACGTTTAATTGTTGATATACGAGTTTCATAATTAACATTATTATGTAAGTTTTGAATATTAAATAATTTAGATATGGTTTATTTTCATGTAGTTCATCAAGTAGTTGTTTCAATTAATTGAACTTTGCAATGTCTAATTATGCATGTTCAATTCATAATTGCTTTCAAGCATGATGTTTTCATAGCTTCTTAGTTAGAAAACTAAATAAAGGAAGATGGAAACTAAAACCTAGCAGCGTTCGGTATATACAGTGCCTTTGGGTCACGCTTACGGGTAATGTTGTCATGTTGAACTACTGCACTTAATGCCTAATAAAGCTGCACCAACGACGTCTGTGGAATCATCCCTATAAATCATTGGGGAGTAATAAGGGACACTTGGAAGTTAAAATCCAAGGGGCAGGTAATCCCCCTTGGATCAATAATCTAATAAGATAATCCTTAAATGATTTTACATTCGTTGAGTTAAACCATAGTAAACCCCCTTAAGGTTTTTGAGTGAAATACTTTTATGGAATTTATTTAATCTCGAATAATTGTTGTCAATTGGCAATTGGTCAAGGGTGACGCTTATGATAAGAATTAGGATCTAGTTGTTTTAGGCCACAAGCAATAGGCCATCTTGAGCCTTTGCTTAAGTGCTACCACCGTGGGTAGCAACTGCAGAGAAATTGTCTGGGACATTGACCCTAGAAAGGGTTGCGTACCCACTAATCAGTTTACATCAAACCATAGAGTAGAAAATAGAACTACATACTTTACGCCTTGATCCCGTGCCGAAGCGGGTATGTAGGCAGTCTTGGGACGGAGTTGTCCCTCGTAGTCAGGCGTTCGTGGGTGGGGTCTAGGCTTGGTAAAAAGAAGGATTGAGTAAGAATCCTAATTTAAAAGATAAGTATAATAAAATGGAAAAAGTAATTTAATGCATACTCGGAAGGAATCCCGTATGGATTCTCTTGACTTCCCAAGGCTTTAAGCCAAATTCTGAGGCGGAATTCAAGCTTGAATTATGTTATTTAATTACTCCTGAGGACAGCGACCTTGGTGCACTTCTGTTAGAAGAGTGTAGTACTTAGTGAGTGGCTCAGGACCCGAATGGTCCCGATGAGTCTAAGTCTCTAGCCAGAGCACCTCCTATTCCGATTGGATAGACGCCTATCTCGTATGGGTAGATGCCTATCTCGTATTGGATAGATGAAATCTTATTTCCCGTATGGACAGATGCCTAACCCGTATGGTTAGATGCTCATCCCAGATGGATGAATGCCTAATCCTAATGGATGGATGCCCAGAGTATGCGATTGAATCAAACACAAATGATTAAATTAAACAAAAAAAAAAGAATGGTCAAATTTTGTTGGGTTAAATATGGTGGGTTATTACATGTGGTATCAAAGCAAAGGTTCAAATCTAGGCTTTGTGCTCACTTCAAATTACACAACTAAGGGAATGTTTTGCAATGGTAGAAATTAAATTTTAAATTTCTAAATCAAGAACTAACTACATAATTTAATTTTCAGGTAAAACCCTAGAATGGCTAGAGGAAGAGGAAGAGGAAGAGGAAGAGGAAGAGGAAGAGGAAGGGGTAATGGAAGACGTACTACCACTAGGAGTCAAAGGGAAGAAAACCATGAGGAAAACCATGAATAAAATCATGAGGAAGACCATGAAGGGGATCAACATAACCCAGGAAATAACGAAGATGGGGTCGAAGCTATAATCAACCTTCTAACCAAACAAAGAGATAAAATCAACTTCTTGGAACAATTAATGCAGGACCTTAGGGAAAGGCAAAATGACTTTGAAAATCGAAGTGGTACTGAAAATGGAAACCCTGGTAGCAATCAAGGGAATATGGTAGGTAATAGAAAAGAAAAGAACATATTGGAGCTCTCCAAGGACTTAAAGAAAATCACCCCTCCTAAGTTCGATGGGAGGCAAATTGGTGAAGGAGCTGAGAATTGGTTAAATGAAATGGAAAAGTATTTTGAACTAAGAGATTTTAGCGAAACAACCAAGGCCTTATGGGGTACCTATCAACTCACAGGGGAGGCAGCTAGTTGGTGGACCAACACCAAGGAGCAAAATGGGTATAGCAGGGATACGATCGCATGGGATCAATTTGTTCACCACTTCCGAAAAAGGTGGCTCCCTCAATTGTTCTTTGATGAGAAGGTGACAAAATTCCACAATCTACGTCAAGAGCCCCTATCAGTCCAACAATATTGGGATAAGTTCGCCAAATTGCTTAAGTATGTGCCTATGTACCAGAAAGATGAAGAGGGCCAAGCGAGGAAGTTCATTTTGGGACTAAATACCAACATAGGGGCAGAGGTTGACATGCATGGACCCAAAAACATGAACGAAGTACTTGAAAAGTCCTTAAGGCAAGAGAGGAAGATTCAAACACTAGCAGGGCAAAACTATAATGGGAACCACTCTTTTAAAAGGAAGCAGGAATTCAAGGGGAACACTAATTTCAACAAAGGTCAAAGAAATAATTCTTCCGAAAGAAGACCACCTCTTGATCAATATCAGAGGAATGGAAATAATAATAACAGGGGCAATAATAATAGAGGCAACTATAATAGGAGTGACTAGCAGAACAAGGTAACTTATCCACCCAGGGCCAATGAAGCAAGGAATGATCCCCCTAGGAATCAAGGTAGGAGGGGTCCTCCAGGTGGATGCTTCATGAGTGGGGGAAACCATTTTGCTAGAGAGTGTCCCAGGATACAAGGTCGGATTAGGGCCAATCAACCCCAACAAGGGCCCCAACAAAGGATTCATGCAACATTTAGGAACTAAAGAGGAAGATACTAGAATGTTCCCGTGGAAACTACAGGTACACTATTTGAACAACCAATTTCAATTCTAATTGACACTGGGTCATCTGAATGTTTCATCTCACCTGAATTAGTAAGCAAATATGCATTAAAATTTAATCAAATGGAGTCATCATGGACAGTTCAATATGGGGATAAGGCATCTAGGGAGGTAACTAAGTGTTTGCTGAGGGCAAGGGTACAATTTCTTGAGTTTGAAACAAGGGTAGATCTCTATGTGGCACCCCTAGGATTATATGATGTAATTATTGGAATGAGTTGGTTAACATAACATCAAGCTAATGTAGATATCTATAACAAAGTTGTGGAATGTTTGGATGATGGAGGAAAAAGGGTCAAAATCCAAGGAAAGTTTAACCCCTTAATATAGAAACCATATCAACCATGCAATTAAAGAAGGAAAGAAGGAGAGGAGGCCAAATTTATATGGTTGAAATTGATGAAGGAAAAGAGGAAAATACCCCATCCTTTGAAAATACCCCTTTCTTAAAAGAATTCAAGGATGTATTTCCAGAAGAATTATCTGGCTTACCTCCTAAAAGGAAATTTGACTTTTCTATCGAAGTACTACCAGGAGCTGAACCAGTATCAAGGGCACCTTACCAAATGAACACAAATGAATTACAAGAGCTCAAACTGAAATTAGAGGAACTCTTAGCTAAAGGATTAATAAGGCCAAGTGTATCACCATGGGGAGTGCCAGTCTTGTTTGTTAAGAAGAAGGATGGAACCTTAAGACTATGCATCAACTATAGGATGTTGAACAAGGTCACAATAAAGAATAGGTATCCCTTACCTCGAATAGAGGATCTTTTTGACCAAATGAAAGGAGCAGTAGTTTTCTCAAAGATAGACCTCCGATCAGGATACCATAAGCTCAGAATTAAGGAGGAAGACATTCTGAAGACAACTTTCAGGACTAGATATGGGCATTATGAGTTCACAATAGTTCCTTTTGGTGTAACCAATGCCCCAGCTGCATTTATGAACCTAATGAATAGTGTACTCCATGACTACTTGGACAAATTTGTTTTGGTATTTCTGGATGACATATTGATTTACTCTAGGAATGAGGAGGAAAATTCAGTACACCTACAAATTGTTTTGCAAAGGTTGAGAGAACATAAGTTATATGGGAAATTGTCAAAATGTGCCTTCTTCGAGGAAAAGATTCACTACCTTGGATATATAATATCAAAGGAAGGAATAGCAGTTGATCCAGATAAGATAAATGCAATAGTAGAATGGTCGATCCCTAAAAATGTTTCAGAGGTAAGAAGCTTTATGGGGCTAGCAGGTTACTATAGGAGGTTTGTGGAAGGATTCTCTAAGATAGCGAACCCCATCACCTTATTACAGAGGAAGGGTAAAAGGTTTGTGTGGATAGAACAAAGTGATAAGGCATTCCAAATCTTGAAGGGAAAAATAACTTCAGCACCCATTCTAAAGGTACCAGATCCGAAAGGACACTTCACAGTCGTAACTGATGCTTCTATTGAAGGTTTATGAGGAGTAATTGTCCAAGATGAAGGGTTAGTAGCTTATGAATCCAAGAAGCTAAAGACTCATGAAGTCAATTATGCACCCCATGACTTAGAGTTAGCAGCGATTGTGCATGCCCTATAGAAATAGAGACACTTCTTGCTAGGGAAGCCCTTTGAGTTAAAGTCAGATAACCAAGGACTAAAGTACATCTTTACCCAACCCCACTTAAATGCCAGACAAAGAAGGTGGTTGGAGTTTCTAAGTGAATATGATTTTGAAATTGAATATATCAAGGGGAAGGAAAATAGGGTGGGAGATGCTTTAAGCAGGAGGAGACACTTGATGACTATAGCAACATTCAAAACTTCTTTCAAAAGACAAGTAATGGATGAGTAGGAACATGACCCATGGTATGAGTGAGTCAAATTGACATTAGAACACGATCCAACCGATCCCAAGATTGAAGGGTATACATTAGACAAAGATAGGTTGCTCAGATACAATAATAGAATCTATATTCCTAATTCAGGAGACTTAAGGGAAGTAGTCTTGTCGGAGGCTCACAATGCCCCTTACTCAGGGCACCCGGGGGTTAAAAAACTTTATGCAGACCTAAAGAAGTTATACTTTTGGCAAGGGATGAAGAATGACATAGTCAAGTATGTGGCTAAATGTTTGGAGTGTCAAAGAATAAAGGCAGAACATAGACATCCAGCTAGATTGTTACAGTTACATGATGTACCTCAACACAAGTGGCAAGTTATTAGCATGGATTTTGTGCAAGGGTTGCCCACGTCACCTTCTAGGCATGATACAATAATGATGGTAATTGACAAACTCACTAAGGTGGCACACTTTATACCAGGGAACCTGACGGATGATGCACCTACCTTGGCTAGGCGCTTTGTTAAGGAAATATTTAGGTTACATGGAATGCCAGAGAAAATCATATTAGATAGAGATGCTAGATTCACTTCAAGGTTTTGGACAACTCTTCAATCAGCTCTGGGAACTCAACTAAATTTTAGCACTGCATACCATCTTGAAACCGATGGTCAAACAAAAAGGACAAATCAGATTTTGGAAGACCTACTCCGCATGTACTGCATGGACCAACAAAAGAAATGGGAAGAGTACCTACTTCTAGTAGAGTTTTCTTACAATAATACATGTCAAACATCTTTGGGAATGACACCTTTCAAAGCATTGTATGGTAGACCATGTCGAACACCTTTGAGTTGGGATAGTCTTGAAGATAGAGTAGTTGTTGGACCAGATATGTTGAAGGAAATGGAAAAGAAAACTAAGGAAATTAGGCAAAGATTGAAGGAAGCCTCAGATAGGCAGAAAAGTTATGCAGACAAAAACAAGACTCCAAGGGAATTTGAGGTGGGAGAGAAAGTCTTCCTAAGGGTTAGGCCACACAAGAGTTCCATAAGGTTTGGGAAAAAGACCAAGCTTGCACCTCGTTATGTTGGACCCTTTGAAATATTGGAAAGGATTAATCTAGTTGCATACTGGTTGGCCTTACCTCCCCAGTTGAGCCGAATCCATGATGTCTTCCATGTATCACTTCTTAAAAAATATGTACCTAATGAGAAACACATTTTGAATTGGGATGCTTTACAGGTCCAGGAAATGGGAGGAATAATGATGGAGCCATTCAAAATCTTGGAGAGGCTCCAGTGCCAATTGTGCAACATAGAGGTTGATCAATGCAAAGTACAATGGAACCAGTATGATGAAAAGAATGCCACATGGGAAGATACTAAGGAAATGCAACAATTGTTCCCTTTTTGTTTTTAAACTAATCATGAACTATAGACTCTTTTGGATTCATTCAATAAGTGCATCGGGACAATGCACAAATTAAGGGGGGTAGGATGTCACAACCCTCCTTTATCACTTTTGATTTGATACAATTCTATTATATAATTTTTGGTTGAGCTATTGGAAATGATTGAATAAATAATATAAAAGAATAATAAAACAGACACACACACACACTTGGAGAATATAATTAAAAAAAAAACATTATTTTTATTTATCTATTTATTTTTCACTCCCAATTATGACACATGTTGTAGGAAGAATAATAAGCTTCTAGAGGAATCTCCACCACCTTGCATGTAACTCCCCCACTAAGTTTAATCAATTTGCATGAGTCCAATATTGGAAAAGAATCTCTTTTTTAATTAAATTCTCTAGATGGTGGAATTGAGGGATTTTTCTTATAAAATTGTATGCAAGTTTCAAAGAAGGGAGTTGATTATGTTTTGAAGAAAATTTCCCAAGTTTTTAGTAGTAGGATCTTCTTTGGTAGTCTCATTTTCATTGCAGGATTGTTAAGTTATTGTTTGAAAGATTTATCTCAAGTGACAAGGAAGGATCTAAGGAGGATAGCTAGAAGGTTGGAGAGGATCCAACACTGAACTCCGATAAGCCAGGTTCTCTTCTTGTTATTTCACATTCTCATATGAGAAAATGGTATTATCCAAAATATAGCTTCTAGATCTTCCTTTATAAAATTTTAGTGGTAAATCCTTCTTTATGGATACTATTGAAAGAAAAGATAGCTTTATTATTTGTTTAATTGTTCTTTTTGAAAAGAAATATTAGATCTTGCTTGCATGTGAAAGATAGCTATTATTTGTTTTAAATTTCTTTAGAAAATATCAGATCTTGCTTTTCTTCTCTCTCAAATTCATTACTGTATTGAAGATTTAAATGTAATTCTTTAAAAAAAAAAAAAACTTATTTCCCTACGAACAGAAAATGTCTCATAATAAGATATAAATCTCTCTATGAATAATCCTCTGTGTTATTCATTCCTAGGAATAAATCTTTATTCTCATTTGTTTACATTAATATTATTTTGTTTCATATATCTGGTTATATAAATCTCTCTATGCAAAAAGGAGTATAAATCTCTCTGTGAATAATCCTCTGTGTTATTCATTCCTGGGAACAAATCTTTATTCTCATTTGTTTACATTAATATTATTTTGTTTCATATGTCTGGTTATATAAATCTGTCTGTGCAAAAGGAGTATAAATCTCTCTGTGAATAATCCTCTGTGTTATTCATTCCTGGGAATAAATCCTTATTCTCATTTGTTTACATTAATATTATTTTTATTTCATATATATGGTTGTATAAATCTCTTTGTGCAAAAAGGAGTATAAATCTATCTGTGAATATTAAATTCCTGATTATGAGAAATCAATTCAAAGTATTTTCCTACCTCTGTGATAATCTAATTGTCTGTTTTATTTGTTGGAACAAATCTCTCTATTTTCATTTCAATCCTGTGAATAAATTCTTGTTCTTATTATTAGTATAACTCCTTTAATATCATTAAATAATCTGGGAATGAAAACCATATATATATATATATATATATATATATATATATATATATATATATATATATATATAAATTTTATTTAAAATGATAGTGAAATTATAAAATATTGCAAGGGAATTATAAAGTGGTCTTCGAAAATTTATTTCGAGACATATCGGGCGGCGTGCAGGAGGCGGTTATTGTAACCGTCGGGGGAGCAGTACCTTCCACCTCCCCTACGGTCACTATTACGACAGTGCCCGCAGGGGGTGGAGGGGCCCGCGGTATCCCCTCATCCTCGCGGGCCTACACCCACAGGACCGCAGGGGTGATGGGACACCCCTCCCCATTTAATTTCCCATTAACTATTAAAACAACTTCGTTATTAATTTTTTTTATGTATTTAGCTATATATATATATATATTAAATTGCAAATTGGAATTGTTAATAACTACTTTAGTTTAAATTTTAAGTTTAATTGTTAATAATTGCTTTAGTTTATATTTTAAGTTAGTAAATTAAACTTAGGAAAACTTATAAATAATTAGGGTTATTGTGTAATAAATTTGTAAATTTAAATTGAGGTATATAATTAGAATCTCTCAAACCATTTGAGATTTATTGGGTTACTTGATCAGTAATTTTAGGTTCTTTTAAAACAATTAAGTCATATTATTATGGTGGTTTCATCCAAAATTTGTCTATGTCTAAACTAATTGCTATTTTGGAACCGGTGACTCTATTTTTGCCTCATGCAAATTACTTAGATATTAATTGCATTTATTGACGCATTCATCACCTCCATGTAAGTTACGCATTTAATTGTTGATATGCGAGTTTCATAATTAACATTATTATGTATGTTTTGAATATTAAATAATTTAGATATGGTTTATTTTCACGTAGTTCATCAAGTAGTTGTTTCAATTAATTGAACTTTGCAATGTCTAATTATGCATGTTCAATTCATAATTGCTTTCAAGCATGATGTTTTCATAGCTTCTTAGTTAGAAAACTAAATAAAGGAAGATGGAAACTAAAACCTAGCAGCGTTCGGTATATAGAGTGCCTCTGGGTCATGCTTACGGGTAATGCCGTCATGTTGAACTACTACACTTAATGCCTAATAAAGTTGCATCAACGACGTCTGTGGCATCATCCCTATAAATCGTCGGGGAGTAATAAGGGACACTTGGAAGTTAAAATCCAAGGGGCGGGTAATCCCCCTTGGATCGATAATCTAATAAGATAATCCTTAAATGATTTTACATTCGCTGAGTTAAACCATAGTAAACCCCCTTAAGGTTTTTGAGTGAAATGTTTTTATGGAATTTATTTAATCTCGAATAATTGTTGTTGATTGGCAATTGGTCAAGGGTGACACTTATGATAAGAATTAGGATCTAGTTGTTTTAGGCCACAAGCAATAGGCCATCTTGAGCCTTTTCTTAAGTGCTACCACCATGGGTAGCAACCGCAGAGAAACTGTTTGGGACATTGACCCTAGAAAGGGTTGCGTACCCACTAATCAGTTTACATCAAACCATAGAGTAGAAAATAGAACTACATACTTTACGCCTTGATCCCGTACCAAAACGGGTATGTAGGCAGTCTTGGGACGGAGTTGTCCCTCATACTCAGGTGTTCGTGGGTGGGGTCTAGGCTTGGTAAAAAGAAGGATTGAGTAAGAATCCTAATTTAAAAGATAAGTATAATAAAATGGAAAATGTAATTCAATGCATACTCGGAAGGAATCCCGTATGGATTCACTTGACTTCCCGAGGCTTTAAGCCAAATTTCGAGGCGGAATTAAAGATTGAATTATGTTATTTAATTACTCCTAAGGACGGGGACCTCGGTGCACTTCTGTTAAAAGAGTATAGTACTTAGTGAGTGGCTCAGGACCTGAATGGTCCCGATAGGTCTAAGTCTCTAGCCAGAGCACCTCCTATCCCGATTGGATAGATGCCTACCCCGTATGGGTAGATGCCTATCCCATATTGGATAGATGAAATATTATGTCCCATATGGACAAATGCCTAACCCGTATGGTTAGATGCTCATCCCGGATGGATGAGTGCCTAATCCTAATGGATGGATACCTGGAGTATGTGATTGAATCAAACACAAATGATTAAATTAAACAAAAAAAAAGAATGGTCAAATTTTGTTGGGTTAAATATGGTGGGTTATTACACTACAAAAGAGAAAATGGTTCAGATCTACGACAAGGATAAAACAAAGGAAACACAACCATTAAGACCTAAACAAAAGGTCAAGCTGAATGGGCTCACTACAAACCCAGAGTACCCAATGTTGAAACTTGGGCTCTGATACCAAATGTAATGCCCCACTAGAAATCCTAAAGGAAAACCATACTACAAGGCAACTAAAGGGTAAAATAATTTTTTTTTATAAAAGATTAAGCGCATTAATTAACACATTGCACATTTAATAACACGAGTGGAAGTCTAACAATGACATCCTAAAGGGTTACCAATGAAGATTACTTCGTAACTAAACAACATCATAAGGTTAATCCAATTATCTATCTAATTAGGGAACTAAATTGCAATTAATTAAACCATACTCATGAAACTGATTTCCACATTGAAAGATTTAAAGTGTTACAATATATTTACTTTCAAAGATTCATTTACACATAAGAAGAAAGATAACTGAAATAGCATACATTCCATTGAATTAAGATTACAATATTCAATAATTACATGATTCCAATAGTACAAATGAAATACATAGGCTACAATGCTAAGGTTACATAGTTTATTGATACAATGACCACATGGTCTCAATCAAATGTACAATAATCATGAACATGAGCTGATACAAGAATCATGAAATAAGAAACACCAGCGAAACCGATCCTCGCATGAAGGTATGAACAAGGATATCCGATGGGAAGTGGCACTACCACCCGACCATGCGATCCCAAAATGGAACCACCCCACCATGCTAGGAGATAGCAGAAGACCCTCAAGCAAGCAAACCAAGACAAGTATGATAGTACAACATGACTCCGCAAAACTCAAATGTCTCAACTCACAAAACACTAATGACCCTATAGAGAGAGTGTCAACACATGGCTTAAGATGGTTACCCTAGGTAGGTCTCCATAGGTCCTAGTCCCCATCCTAGGTTATCCTTGTAACCTCTCTCGAATCCCCGACTTCATCCAAGTAACATGCAGACCCTACCAACCCTTCGTGAAGACAAGGTGGTAAGTTTACCATTCTAGGCCTTCCCACAATATTTTGAGCCTATACAAGCACTCAACCATGTTCGAGGTACAATATCTTAATTAACATTATAACTACCCACCCCTAATCAATTATTAGGTTATCACTTATTAACTGACTTTCGAGGGGTTATCCTGCCATCCTCTTTGGGTGCAGCCCTCGCTCAAAAGCCACTCTCTCATAGGACACTAACAAGAATGGTCTCTCAATGAGAACTCTATGGCGAAACTAACAACCATATCTAATCCTGACAAACTACAGGTGTAGGATACACAAACCAATAACCTAGGATTGACCATTTGGAATAAAACACACAATGACTCACATCAACAAGGTTACACAACAACACCTGACCAAGGGGTATAAACAACCATTACAACATGACAACAACTCAAAATCAGATTTTCAACGTAAATATGCTTTTACCAAAACTACCATTTATACTAAAGTTCCTATAACAAGCAATCTTTTTAAAACAGTAAAAAGCATTAAATACTTGCAAATACAGATATTCCAAAAAAATAAAAAATACAACTTTATTGATAAAAGAATAGCAGAGTTGTCATTTGTCCAATAAGGTTAAATTTAACCACATAAAAATTAATCCCCTAACATATATTCATGATTAATAATAAAAAAATCTAAATATATGCTTTTATGAAGATAAAATAAATTCCAAATTAATTATATATATATAATAATATAATATATATATATATGAGTATATATTCATCGAATATATATATATATATATATATATATATATATATATATATAAAAACATAAACTAATTTCCACAATATACTTTAATTCTCAAATAATAAAATGTCATAGTTTAAAAACATAAATATAAATATACATAAATATTTATTTTATTTTATTATTTAAACATAAAAAATGAAAATTCGAACCGTAAGGTTCTGGGAGCACGATACAGGAAGGGCAATTTTTTTTTTTCTTTGGTAGTTTTGCTACCATATGGTAGCATGCTACCCGTAAGGTAGCCTTGCGACCCTGCGGTAGCAACTATTACCGCACAGTAGCACTGCTACCGTGTAGCTTTGCTACCCGTAAGGTAGCCTTGCGACCCTGCGGTAGCAACTGTTACCGCACAGTAGCACTGCTACCGTGTAGCTTTGCTACCCCCCCCCCCCCCCCCCCCCCCCCCCCTTACCCCCCATATATTTATTTTTTTTATTTTTTTTAAACAGAGATTAAGAAATCTCATCTCAGCACTCTGAGAAAACAGAGTCTAATAATATCACAGGGTTATATTTAAAAAAATATAAATTAATACATTTCTTTTATAAAACTAAAGTCCAAACATAACATTTACAGGTAATTAAATCTTCCAGAAGATTCAAATCTCTGAGACAAAAAAGAGATTGATAAAAAATCCAAATTTCTTTAAAAGGGAAAATCTTCTTACACAAACCATAAGGAAGAATTTTAAACTAGATTTCTAAATTTTTCCACATACAGGAAGAACACAAACAAATGCACAAGAAGAATTTATTTGGAACAAAGGAGGGTAAATCTGGCAAAATTTTGCCAGCATAACCCCCTAAAATTTCACAAATAACAAAACTATATAAATACACAAAAAGGAAATAAATAAAAAATAAGAATCTGGAGGGGGCCGGGGGCATCGTGAGGTTTTAGATTCCAGATCAGAAGGGATTCGAACCCTATCCCTCAAATTTCCCCCTATAGGGGCCCTCCCTCCCTGGGGGTCATTCAATCTTGTCATCGGTTGGTCAACCCTCTAGGCGACAGGGACAGAGATTGGAGATTCATCCTAAATTATTTATTTTTAAAAAACAAAACTAGGCAAAGGCTATTCAACCTATGAAGCTTTCTTGGAAGAATCTTGTGGAACAACTTAGCCTTGCAACCAGATTTCCAAACCAATCCCTCTTCCCAACAATCCTCTGATTTTTACTTCTCCAACAAAAATTATGCATCCAAAATAATTTCTCTTCCAAAAATCTCCCTGCCTCCTTCCTGTGAACTCATAGGAATAATAAATAAAATATATTTAACCTAAACTTTTAGGTTGAAAAATCTTTTCCCAAAAAACATAATATTTAATATAATAATAAAAGAATTTACTTTTCTAATTTCAAAAAGTAAATGGAAAGCTATGTGCAAAAATCATTTCTTTTTGTTTTTCTTTTCTCATGTCAATTAATTAATTTTTTCAAAAAGAAATTAAGGCAATAATTTAACTCTATTTTTTTTTTTTTTTTTAAAATCTAGAGAACAATAAATGCAATTAACTTTATTTATTTTCCACTAAATTTAAATAAAATTATATTTCTAATATAATGCAATTGCAACTAAATTTGATTACTTCATTTAATTAATTAAATCCATAATCACAACGCATAATAATACATAATTTAAATATACCAACTATGAAATGATGTCATAAACTCAATAAAACAATCTAAACCACTAGGGCAGGCAAACTGGGTAAACCCATACGAAGACTCTGAAAAGTCAAACAAACATAACTCGAAGGCCGAACAAACTGAAAAGACGACCAACTGATGACACTCACAAGAGTGTAACTGGGGTAAAATTAGGGTCAACCACTATCTCCTCCACTCCCATCGGACAAATAAGGCACGCTCAGACCTGTGAAGCCAGGTGGAGACGATACCCCGTACCTACCCGGTACTTGTACCTATAATGTCCTGCATCATCGAACCACACATGCATATATACAAATATAGAATACATGACATGCACACCGATGAAGGAGAATCGTGACGTTTCTTGTCTCACCAGAGTGAGTGAAGGAAAATCATCCCCTCGCATCCAATACACTTGCAAACATGCAACATATAAATAGCACATCATATATGTAAGGTAAAAGTGTTAGTCCATGACAATAATCCACAAACATAATACTAATCACAAGTACTGAAATACTGTAAATAAAGCATACATCACATATCTAGTTAAAGCATGAAATAATATCAATAGTTCTGAATAACACATAGTAGCAATGTATCTACTGAAAGTAAACTACAGTAAAATACGAGTCTAACAAGTTCGATCGAGGAGGGGTACTACAATCAAAGTACAACTTTTGAGACAATTATTCGTTCTCAAATCCGCATCTTAGTGAAATCTAAAGATTAGCCATACCTTATGATCAACGACACTGGGAAACTTGGCCAATGAATGGGAGATTAGTTTCACACTCTTCTTCCCTACACTTTATGATATACAAGACCTAAGGGGCACCCTTAATGATATTGAATTTATGAATATGAGACAAGTTATATCAGAATCCTAAGGGGCACCCTTAATGATATTGAATTTGTGAATATGAGACAAAGTTATATCGGAATGCCCAGTAGATATCGAACTTCACACTGAACAAAGATTCATAAAATTGTATACATAATCAACTGATTCCTTAATATCCTTAACACCTTGGCATGAAGTATGAAAATAATTACAACTAAGTTATAAAATGGCTTTTGATTTGTAAATTTAAAAGTATTTTATGAGAGTATGAGAAAAAACATGAAATAAGGCTTGTGGCTATAGAGAGACAATGTCATGCGAATACTTCTATTATAACATTTAAACATATCCTAATAGTAATTTTTTTTTAAAAGTTATTGTCTTAAAATAACATGATCTATTAGTGGCCTACATTTGCATAAATCTACTTAAGAATCCCTCTACATTAGAAATATTCTAATTATTTCGTACAAAAGATATTACATTGTTTTTTATTAAAAAAACAGCATGAACCAGGGCGCTCACCCTTAACATAGCCAGAGACTATCAAAACAACAACAAAAACAAGGGTGCAGACCCTTAGAAAGGAACAGAGAAAGGAAAACAACCCAAACCCACTCAAATAAGAGGAGGGGAGCGGGGGAGCGGGGAGGACTTCCCCTTCTGCCTACAACAAACCATAGTCCAGGCGATACAATTTTTAGGACCAACAAGAGATAGGTCCAGTGGGGAGGACCTCGTAAGGTTACAAATATAAGTGCCAATAGAGTGCTACTGTAGAGCAGCAGAAGGTTGTTGCAGAGGGGTAGCAGTAGCAGAATCAACAACATCAAGAGGAGAGGAATGAGACAGCGAAGCTGGAAGATATTACATTGTTCTTTAAACATGCGTAACACAAAAAATAACTCAACATTACAAATAATATTAAAGAATATTACAACCCTTAATTGTATTATTAAAAAAAAAATTACATTACAGATTCAATATAATTGTACAAACTAATATATTTATATAAATCAAATCAAAACTTTACAATGTACAAGCACAACAGTGGACCAAATGATCCTTTCTTTATACATCTCTTCCAATCCTAGCTCTTAGAGCCCCTTACAAATGACTGAAAATTTACATTTTATGAGAAGGGAGATGAAGAAGATTGTAACCAACAGTAACACTCAATTATTTTGACCCCTTGAACTTGAACTGACTGCTATAAGAGAATATGTTATTGTATCTTCTAACTTTTATATTTTTCCTTCACATTGTCAACTATAATTTGTTTTCCAATTTTATTGGAATTACCATGCACAATCTTACCTATGTGGTAAAAAATAATTTAATAGTCATACTTTACCTTTTAGATGATTTTTTTTTACTTGAGTAGTTAACCCTCTTTACTTGCAGTAAGAATATGCATTTAATTGGGCATTTTAACAATTAACGCTGGCATTTTGTCAAACATGTTACATGAAACCATTTTACAGTTGCATTTTGGCTGCAACCAATTGATGTTTTCACTTGTCTAATTGCATTTTGTATTTCAAAATCTAACAATTTGGCAACGTTTTAGACAATGTTTCAATTGTTATTAATTACCAACCAAGTTGTTAGAAATGTTCCAGGTGCTACTGCACTGGGGAAAAATAAGAAACATTAAGATTGATCAGCATGTGAAAAATGCTATGTTGTTTAGGCACCTAACTCATCCCTACCAGCAAGGAAATGCAAAAAGAAAGCCCAACATAGAAGTTTAGTTCATTGTAGCTCTGAAAACTTTGAAAACTTCAAACCTATGGATTTACCTCACAAAGACTTTGCAGTCTACGTGAATTGAATAAGTAAAGTGTCTTTTATAGTCGACGATGCCAACCGTCTATGTATGGGTTTACAGATGGGTTAGAGCCCTATGTGACTACCTCGTACTCCTTGCAGGAGGTACCTAACTGCACTACAAACAAGGCATACATACCTTACAAATAAGAAACATTAAGATTGATCAGCATATGAAAAATGCTATGTTGTTTAGGTGCCTAACTCATCCCTACTAGCAAGGAAACACATCCAAAAGAAAGCCTAACATAGAAGTTTAGTTCATTGTAGCTCTGAAAACTTTGAAAACTTCAAACCTGTGGATTTACCTCACAAAGACTTTGCAGTCTACATGAATTGAATAAGTAAAGTAAAAGTAAAGTGTCTTTTATAGTCCACGATGCCAGCCATCTATGTATGGGTTTACAGATGGGTTAGAGGCCAATGGGACTACCTCGTACTCCTTGCAGCAGGTACCTAACTACACTACAAACAAGGTGTACATACCTTACCCCCCCTTGTGGGATTTGAACTTGTGACCTCTCTTTCAAGAGCACAAGTTCTCCACCACTAGGGCAACTTAGGTTGTACCAAGTGGATTGAAAGATCATTACAAATTAATTTTAGCCTCCTAGATTACACCCTTTAAATTCATTGTAGGTTTGATTCTTTCTATATATATATATATAAAGAGAGGGGTCACTAAGGATCAAAGAATAAGTTTGAAAAATAGGATCATGATATGATGTAAATTTTTTGAAGTCACAAATGTATTCCGCGTTGATTTGGATTGTACCAATATGTATGTATATGTATATATAAAGAAAGAGAGAATTCTTCATTGATTTTCAAATTATTAATGTGTTTGAGTAATCTTACCACTAGTAGCTTTAGGTAGGGAAAAAAAATCAATAAAAATTAGAATAAGAAAATTTGGAAAGCATGCATGATTTTTATGCCCCTCAATTGTTTTGATAGGAGAAACGGTCAACCTAGTTTTGAGATTGGTCATGTTTCGTAGGCCTCATCAAAAAGAAGGAATTATACAAGATTGATGAATAATGATGAACAATAAATACTCAACAGATACTAAGAGGGAGAGGTGAATCAGTATAGACAAAAAACTTCCTTAAACCACTTTGACTGCAAAGACTGCACTAACCGATAAATAGGATCGTCGATCTAAATCAAGGCACAACCGGTAAAACACAGTGAAACTATGAAACATATAAACCAGTAACACTTAGATCTTCACAAAACCTAATAACTCACTTCCACTTCACCCATATGCTTATACAAGTAATACATCATCAAAAATATAAAGACCACTGGATCAGCATGCATTACAACTTAACAAAAAATACTAATCATCACATGAAAAAGCATCACACATGGCATGCTGATTTTTTTCATGTGGAAACCCAACTGGGAAAAACCACAGTGGGGATGAATACCCACAAGTTTTTCTTTGAACTCTTCTGAAGTCCGCTCTATTAGGAGCCTAATCCAGTTAAGGACTTTACAATAGGTTTTGCTAGGAACCGATCCTGCTAGGGATCACCCGGTTAAGGGATGACTAAATACCTAGTTAAAGGTTAGAACCCCGTTAAAGGTTACCTCGCAAGAGGATTTAAAGAACTAGATGAGTTTGAGTCACCTTGTTAAAGGATTTACAGAAAGCCTATTAAAGCTACCCGATTAAGGGATTTTCCAACTACTGAAATGGTTAGAAGTCAATAGGTAATACAATGATCTGATAACAACACTCAATGCTAAGGTAGATCCACTTTAGTTCCTTTGCTTCTGCAAACACACTCTGTAGGTATCAACACACTTCTCTGGTCTGGCAAGAATCAAGTATCTCTTCACTTGGATACACACATAACATTTGCCAACAAATTCAAAATGAAAAACATCATCAACCTTATAGGAAACAGATAGGTCGACGGCATAAACCCTAAACCCTAAACATTTAGGTTATCAATATAGTCGGTCCAATCCTGACCATTCAAACACATTGCATTGAATAAAAGTCTTGAATAGATCTCAAGACGTTCTCCATCGTTCGTTCTTTGCCGCTTCTAGAAGCTGATAACCCATCATGCGCTCTCCATTGTTTACTGAGACTTCAGACATTCCCGAGGTAGATAGGATGAATCTTCTTCATGCAAGATCCTCAAGGAAATCCTTCATGCGCACAAGGGTGACGTGGCAACATGATCTGATCTCCATTTCAATGCTAACCCATCACAGGATGTCATCGGTCGAATCACACAGGTATGAAATGCATCAACCAAAAACCCTGAAGCTGAGACTACCAATCGGTAGTCATACCAAATGAAACCCCGATACAAAAATTTCCATATACCAGTTCACATTCCAACATACCGGTTCACTTGAACAAACATTCCGCTTCACTTTTTCACATATACCAGGTCACATCATCATACCGGTTCTCTTGCCAGTTTGCTTACTTCAATATACTGGTTCATACTTCAGTATATTGACATCAATGACAACATACAATATCATCATGTCGTCACACTCTGCACATATGCCAACAAAGATATCCTCCTAACCACTTATTTAATTAAAAAGCATACAAACTCATATTACTATATCATAATCATTTTGAGATATTTTTCAATCTCAATAAGTTATTTTTTATTGACTTCAAGTAGCTGGGAAAGAACCTCATTTTAGTGTTAAACCAAATAGTTTATGATTGGAGTAGCCAAGTTATTAAGCCTATGAATAAAGATTGATATGTTATGTTATTATAATAATTTAAATGTGTTTAATTTATTTTTACTAATTTATAGTAACAAAAGTTGCAAACTTAGTTTGGAATTATGCAACAAAAAATTACTAAGTTGGTGGACCTACAAAGGACACCAATATATGAAGTAGTTAGATCTCCTAACTTTATTTTTTGATTAATTATAATAGACGTATGCATCCTAACTAAATTTTTAGTCCAATCTCATATATTGATTTATTTATAACTTTATGTATAAACATTGCATAGATGAAATGAAATAATATGTGCTCTTTTCAAAATTTGGTGTTTGAATTTGTATAATGTTTAAGATATACTTAAAAAATAATAAAGTTCAAGTGCAAACTACACATACAATTTGAAAGATAATTAAAAATTTACTTTTCAACTATGTAAGAAGAATTTTGATGTATGTGATTAAATATAATGTTAATATTCCAAGGACATTAAAATGATATATCTATACATAAAAATCTTATATTTTCTAAATTGATCTTCAAGCCATAATTTTCAAATCTTCATTTTGGTCTTCATCATCATGTTGGCTTGGAATATATAAATTTTGTGTTCATTTGTCATCTTAAAGCCATTAGTTGTAAGAGTTGTTTTATTTTAGTCAAATTGTAAGAGATTGAAAATGGTATCCTAATACACCATTTTATAATTATAGATCTCATAATT
This sequence comes from Cryptomeria japonica, assembly GCF_030272615.1. Classification (NCBI taxonomy): domain Eukaryota; kingdom Viridiplantae; phylum Streptophyta; class Pinopsida; order Cupressales; family Cupressaceae; genus Cryptomeria; species Cryptomeria japonica. Next base: position 501,910,417 of record NC_081405.1, on the reverse strand, counting down.
GATATTTGTGGCTTATAACTAATCTCTCCACATTTTCCCCCCCAACCCCCCAACACACACACACACATTGATAGAACAAGAGCATCTAGGCGCTTGAGTGAGTGACTAGCATCATGTCGAGGCCCTTCTTTATAGAATATTTATTTGATTCTTTGTGATCATCTTGATGTTAGACAATTTTATTGTTGTATATTAGCCAAATAGCTAGTTGAAAAACCACTACAAGTTCTATGTCAAGATATTTTAATTTATTTTAACAAAATAAAGGATAATTTTATTGTTGTGGATATAATTATTAGTATTGTTTTGTGATGTTGACTTAATCCTCATATTGAGTGTAGTATTTAAGCAATGAATCCCAATAGAAATTCATCAATGTAATAAGCTTAAGTACGAATTCAATGGTACTCAAATTTATTTTTATGTAATTAAGTTGTTTATGGCTAGTAAGGCACATAACATATTAGTGGAGTATAACTGATGTCATGTTTCTTAAAAGATTTAGGTCCATTGGGTGTTTAGTTTATTTTCTATTATATTAAGTTTCTTTAATCTATACACTTAGTAATATGTGTATATTCAATCCTATGAGACAATATAATCGTGATATTAGAAGTATCAATTTCGTTGTTTGATATCCTTGGCATTGTGAAAAATCTAAGATTTTGATCAAATTATTTTGTATGTCACATAACCAATGCTCCTACACTAATAATAGTACATTTAATTTAATGTAGGCATGCTCCAACACCAATATTAATTCAATCATAAATTTAAAAAAAACCCAAAACTTCACTATTGAATCCTGATTAGTATTTTGTCACAAAATTCATATGTAACCTCTTATTTCTTATGTTCTCTCTAAGACAATTTATTTCCTATTTCGCACCTGTCTTGTCTAATAGATTAGAGTTGGACTAGTTGTAAATAGTTCATTTATAGACACTCATTTATTTGACATACCTCACACACCTCTTATATTTTTTTTCAATTTTACCGGATGGTTCAATTTGAAGACACGAGGCTTTATTAATGACCAAATGATACTCTCATAAACAAATCATTGATTATTAGGATACTCATTCTCTAACTTCATTGGAGATCATAAGTTTTGTTTATTATTTTCCCTCTTTAGCATTTATATATTTGGATGGGAACTACACTAGATGAATATGAAGTAGCATTTATCAATGAAGATCTTTGAGGAGGAGATTAGCATGGAGTAACCTTCATGTTTTGGGAAACATGACCATTTGGATCAACCCCTTCATTACTATATGAGAAGATAAATGCATTCTTGTTATTTTGTAGATCTGTCAAAGGTAAGGATAATCACAAAACTAAAGAGGGAAAATAATAAACAAAACTTATGTATGTGTATGTATATGTATATGTGTGTGTGTGTGTGTGTGTGTGTGTGTGTGTGTATACATATACATACACATACATATATATATGTATGTGTGTGTGTGTGTGTGTGTGTGTGTGTGTGTGTGTGTGTGTGTGTGTATGTATACACACACACACACACACACACACACACACACATATACATGTATGTATGTATAGATATGTATATGTATATGTATATATATATATATATATATATATATATATATATATATATATATATACAAACATATATATATATATACATGTATGTATATATATGTATATGTATATGTATATATATATATGTACACACACACACACACACACATATATATGTACATATATGTATACATATACATGTATATGTATATATATGTACATATATGTATATGTATATATATGTATATATGTATACATATACATATACATATCTGTATATGTATATGTATATATATGTATATATGTATACATATACATATACATATCTGTATATGTATATGTGTGTATGTATATGTTGACCATTTGGTGAAATTGATTATGTGTTGCATTGATGTCAACACTAGCTATTTGGATGCTTTACTGGCACCCTTCTGGTCCCGGTAGGTTAAGTGGTTTCTGGTTAACTTGGATTTGGCATGATCTAGTAGGATCCGGTATAATCTGATGATTGAATTGGTTTGTTCATGATACTTATACTCATATTTGATTGGTTGGTTTTGGTCTGGAGATTGGATACTATCATGCTTGCCTAGAAGATTGGTTTTTGGTTCCGGCGAGGGTTTCACCGGCTGAGCTTTTGATGGAAATATTTGATGAATTGTATAAGTGGTGTTGGTGCAACTTATGATGGAGTTTCAGGATCCTCTTGGTGATCTTGTTCGAGACTTGGCAGCTGGAGATCATTGCTGAAGTGTGTGGACCTATACTTGGTCCCGGTTGATCTAGGTTATGGACCGACATTAATGTAATGTGTGGATAAGACCTATTAATGTATTTTCGGGATGTCTTTTGTGCTGATATTATTTGTTTGGTCTAAGGCCAACATGGTTTATAATTATGTAATCAATTTATTGTCTGGTGGCCGACCTGATTGTTTATGGTCGAGGGTTTGTATATATAGATGTAAGATCTCATTGTAGATTATATACATAGATATCATGGTTATGTAAGAGGTCATGGTTAAGAATTGTAATGTGCGAATAATGTAATATCATTCAGGCAGAGGAGTTGGTCGATCATTGGAGATCGAATTGGGTTTATGTAAGAGAATTTAGTCCTCCAGTATTGAACTTAACCAAAACTGTACTCAGGCATAGGAGATGCTATCTTTTGCAGTTCAACACTTCTCTGGATTGTAGTCTGGATTTATATATAGTCAATGAGACTCCTTTTGTGATGAGCGATGCGCTCTAGGCTATTGGCCTTCCTGCAAGTGCAGGCCCCTCAATTGTAATTCACATACTTACTGCATAAGTATTATCCAATTGTGGGTAGGCTTCCCACCGTGGTTTTTCCCTTTATCGGGTTTTCCACGTACAAATATTGGTGTTGTGTGGATGGCTTTTATTCTGTGATTATTGTTTATGCTTAATTGATTTATCATCTATTTCGGTATTAATATTTTGGGTTCTGGTATTAAAGTTTAAATTGCTAATGGTTCCTGTAATCTGTGACAACTAATTCACCCCCCCCCCCCCCCCTCTCAATTGTCTTTTGGTTATCTGAATTGTCTAACAATTGGTATCAGATTTTAATCCTCTCTACGGAAAGATTAACTACTTGAGGAAGATCGTATGGCAACTAACAATTCAAGTTCATCCAGTTCTTCTGGAGATATCTTTTGAAGGGATCTTCCAAGGCTTGATGGAACAAATTATACAATATGGAAGGTTCAGATGGAGGCTCATCTGAGATGTCTTGGCAAGGAGATTTGGGAGATCACACAGAATGGTGTCACACCCTATAATCTGGGATCTGGCAATCCTCCTCCCGCAAACCTGGACAAGGAGATTGAGAATGATTGTAGAGAAAGGCAAGCCCTCTTGTGTGTACTTTCCAATCAACAAATAATGGGACTAACCGACAAATCATCTAGAAAGGCTATATGGGATAAGTTGGAGACTCTTAATGAAGGTGACCCTATAGTGAAGATTGTTAAACTTGATGGTTACCGAGTGGGATATGAAAACTTGAAGATGGAAGAAGATGAAAGGATTACTACATTCATGGAAAGGGTAAATGAGATTGTTATGGGAATTCAATGTTGTGGTGGAACTCTGAGCGAAGATGAAATTATTTCTAAAGTCCTGAGAGACCTACCACCAACTTATAAAATGAAGGCTACTTCTATCAATGAGTTGAGAACAATGGCTAACACATATGTCAACAAAGATACTTTGGTTGGGAAACTATCTGCTTTTGAGCTTGAGGAATTTGGACCTTCTGGAGCTGTGAAGACTGAAGCTGCTTTTCATGCATCTACATCTACGACTGGTAAGCTAGACTGGAAAGTTTTATATGCAAAGGAATTAGAAGATATGAAGAGAGAATATGATGAGTTTGAGAAACTTGAAGAACTATTTTCTATAAGAGTACCTAAAGGACCGGTAGGAAGTAAGTATGAAGGAAAAACACCTTTTAAATGTTTTTCATGTAATAAGATTGGTCATTTTGCATCTAGATGTCCTGAAAGGAATTCAAGATTTGAAGAAAGAGTTAAAAGATCATTTAAGGCTAACCCTAAATATAAAAACAAGTATAAATTCAAGAAAAACATAGACAAATCATGCTACATAGTAGATGAGGAAGGTATTGCTGATTCAGATGACGAACCGACAGAACTCTGCTAGTGGATCCGGCAATGGGAAGGAATGGGTGTTCTTGGCTATCAAAGAAGATGAGCCGGCACTGGAAGAGAATATACCTGAGGACAAGGCAGTTGCTGCTAAAATTGAAGGCAAGGATGAATGGGTAATTGACAGTGGTTGTTGACATCATATGACTGGAGATAAAGGGAAGTTTCTGTCTTTGCAAGCATTTGATGGTGGTCTAGTTAGATTTGGAGATGACAAGGCATGTATGATCAAAGGAAAAGGAACTATATCATTGGATGGTAAGAACAATACTGACAATGTTTATTATGTTGAAGGTTTGAGGCATAATCTTTTGAGTGTAGGGCAATTGGTAGATAAGGGATTTCAATTATAGTTCAAGGATGGAAAATGCAAAATCATTAATAGATCTCGCTTGGAAATTGCAACCGGTACACAAACAAAAGGTAATATATTTCATTTAAACTCTGGTGAGAAGACATGTTTGATCACACAGATTGATGAGAGTTGGCTATGGCATAAAAAGTTGTGTCATGTAAATTTTTATTGCATTATGAAGATCAGTTCAACTAAGGTTGTTAGGGATATACCTAAGATTATGAAGCCCTATAATCCGGTATGTAAAGAATGTCAAATGGGTAAACAGGTCAGAACCTCTTTTAGGAGTATAAAAGATAAATCAAATGATGTTCTTGATCTTATTCATACTAATTTGTGTGGCCTTGCTAGAGTTAAAAGTTTTCATGGTGATAGATATTTCATGCTAATCATTGATGATTATTCTAGAATGATGTGGGTTACTATTTTAAGAGAAAAATCTGAAGCATTTGAAAAGTTTAAAATCTTTAAGGCTAAAGTGGAAACGAAGACAGGATTGAAGATTAAATGTTTGAGATAAGATCATGGTGGAGAATTCACATCTGGTGAGTTTAATAACTTTTGTGACAAGCATGGTATAAGAAGACAATTTTTTGCTCCCCGGACACCTCAGCAGAATGGAGTTGTGGAAAGAAAAAACATAACTATCTTGGATGTTCCTAGAATAATGATGATGGAAGCTAATCTACCTCACATCTACTGGAGAGAAGCAATGAGTACAATGGTTTATACATTCAATAGAGTACACATCAAAGGAGAAACCGGTAAGACACCTTATGAATTATGGTTTGGCAATACACCTACAGTTAAGCATTTCAAAATTTTTGGTAAGAAATGTTATATCAGGAGAGATGATATTATTGGGAAATTTGATCCTAGATGTGATGAAGGCATATTTTTTGGTTATTCTAATGAAAGAAAAGCATATACATGTTATAACAAGAGATTGTAGAGAATTGTGGAGAGTGCTAATGTCAAAGTAGATGAGCTGAACAAAAGTCAAATTAGAGTTTATGAGAAGGAACCGACAGTGGATATTATTATATCTGAACCGATAGCACCTTTACCGAAACACAAAGTTGAACCTGCAATTACTCCAGCAACATCAGAGAATTCTACGGTAACTGAAGAATAGGGAAGAGGAACAAAAAAACAAAAGACTCCTAGGTATGTGAGATTGAATCATTCTGAAGATCAAATAATTGGGAATAAGAGCAATGGAGTGATGACAAGAATAAGAATGACAACTAATGAGCACTGTTTAATTTCACAAGTTGAACCGGTATCAGTAATTGAGGCATGTAAAGATGAACATTGGTTGAAAGCTATGGAAGAAGAGTTAGATCAGATTGAGAAAAATAACACATGGACTTTGGTTCCCCGACCTAAAAATAAAAATGTTATTGGAACTAAATGGGTTTTTAGAAATAAATTAAATGAAGGTGGTCAAGTTATGAGGAATAAGGTCTAGATTGGTTTGTAAAGGATATTCTAAGAAGGAAGGAATTGATTATGGAGAGACTTTCGCACCTGTAGCTAGGATTGAAGCTATAAGATTATTTTTGCCTATGCTACTTATAAAAACTATAAGGTTTATCAGATGGATGTTAAATGTGCATTTTTGAATGGGGATCTTGATGAGGAAGTTTATATTGAGAAACCCGATGGTTTCTTTCTATCAGATGATACAGATATGGTTTGCAGGTTAAGGAAAGCTTCATATGGATTGAAACATGCACCTAGAGCTTGGTATGCAAGGTTGGATAAATATCTTTTGAAGCTTGGTTTTACTAAGGGCAGTGCTGATAGTAATTTATATTATAAAATCGCTGATGATGATATACTGATTGTTGAAGTATTTGTTGATGACATTATCTTTGGAGGTGAACTTAAGTTATGCATAGAATTTTCTAAAAATATGGAAAAAGAATTTGAGATGTCTATGATTGGTGAGATGAATTTTTTCTTAGGTTTGTAGATTACTCAGACTGACAAAGGCATTTTTATCTGTCAAACTAAATATGCTAAGGAATTTTTGAGGAAATTTTGTATAAGAGATTCTAAACCGTTAAGTACACCTATGGTTACAAGTGAGAAATTGACAAGAAAAGATGTTTCTGCATCGATAAATCCTTCAAGATACAAATCCATGATTGGAGGTCTTCTTTATTTGACTCAAACAAGGCCTGACATCATGAAGGTTGTTTGTATTGTTTCAATATTTCACAGTGATCCTAGAGAAAATCATGAGATGCCGGTGAAAAAGATTTTTAGATATTTGCAAGGTACATTAGAATATGGCTTATGGTACCCTAAGGATGATAAATTTACTTTATGTGCATATACATATTTTGATTGGGCTAGAGGTGTTGATAACTGAAAAAGTACTTTTGGTGGAGCTTTCTTTCTTGGAAAGAAGTTGGTTTCATGGATCAACAAGAAACAATCACGTACTTATCTATCTACTGCTAAAGCTGAGTATGTTGTTGCTGCTACTAACTGTACACAAGTTTTATGGATGAAGAAAATGTTGAATGATATAAAAGTGGATTGTGATGCACTGGTAGTTATTCACTGTGATAACTTTGCTTCTATTGAGATATCAAAGAATTCAGTTTTTCATTCTAAAATAAAGCACATATCTATCAAGTACAACTTTTTGAAGGAGAAGGTGGAAGCAAATGAAGTTAGACTGGTTTATGTGTAAACTAAAGAGAAGATTGCAGATGTTTTCACTAAACCTTTATCCAAGGAATCGTTTGAGTACCTGAGAGACAGATTGGGAGTTTCTGCCCCTCTGATAGAGACTTGATTGATGCGATTTGGCATCAGTACGACATGCACTATCGAGATACTATTCATTCTGGCACTGATGTGAGATGCTACTGCTTTGGGGGAGTAGTCAGTTTTTCAGAGGTTTATGTTTTTGCTTTGATATTTCTTTCAGATTTCTAGCATTGATGTCAAAGGGGGAGAGATATTGATGTGAAAAAGTAAAAGAAAAAGAAAGTGAAAAAGAAAAAGAAAAGGGGAGAGATATTGATAGGAGAGATATTTAGAGCTTTACAAAGATATCATTCACAGGGGGAGTTTGGTCTTTGTTTTAGAACCTCATTGCTACATCTGTATGTGGGAGATTGTTGACCATTTGGTGGAATTGATTGTGTGTTGCATTGATATTTTGTCATTAATGCCAACACTAGCTATTTGGATGCTTTATCGACACCCTTCTGGTCCCGGTAGGTTAAGTGGTTTCTGGTTAACTTGGATTCGGCATGATCCGGTAGGCTCCGGTATAATCTGATGATTGAATTGGTTTGTTCATGATACTTATACCCATATTTGATCAGTTGGTTTTGGTCTAGAGATTGGATACTATCCTGCTTGCTTAGAAGATTGGTTTCTGGTTCTGGTGAGGGTTTCACTAGCTGAGCTTTTAATGGAGATCTTTGATGAATTGCATAAGTGGTGTTGGTGCAGCTTCTAATGGAGTTTCATGATGTTGTTGGTGATCTTGTTCGAGACTTGGCGGTTGGAGATCATTGCTAAAGCGTGTGGACCTATACTTGGTCCCGGTTGATCTAGGTTATGGAACGACATTAATGTAACATGTGGATAGGACCTATTGATGTATTTACAAGATGTCTTATGTGTTGATATTATTTGTTTGGTCTAAGGCCGACATGGTTTGTAATTATGTAATCAGTTTATTGTCTAGTGGCTGAACTGATTGTTTATGGTCGAGGGTTTGTATATATATATGTAAGATCTCAGTGTAGATTATATACATAGATATCATGGTTATGTAAGAGGTCATGGTCAAGGATTGTAATGTGAGAATAATGTAATATCATTCAGGCAGAGGATTTGGTCAATCATTGAAGATTGAATTGGGTTTATGTAAGAGGATTTAGTCCTCCGGTATTGAGCTTAACCAAAACTGTACTCAGGATAGGAGATGCTATCTTTTGTAGTTCAACACTTCTCTGGATTGTAGTGTGGATATTTATGTAGTCAGTGAGACTCCTTTTGTGATGAGGAATGAGCTCTAGGTTGTTGGCCTTCCTACAAGTGCAGGCCCCTCAATTGTAATTCGCATACTTACTGTAGAAATATTATCTGATTGTGGGTAGGCTTTCCACCATGGTTTTTCCCTTTACCAGATTTTCCACGTAGAAATCTTGGTGTTGTGTGGATGGCTTTTATTATGTGATTATTTTTTATGCTTAATTGGTTTATCTGCTATTCCGGTATTAATGTTTTGGGTTCCGGTATTAAAGTTTAAATTGCTAATGGTTCCTATAATCTGTGACAATTGATTCACCCCCCTTAAGTTGTCTTTCAGTTATCTGAACTGTCTAACAATCAATCAATATATATATATATATATATATATACTAAATCTAAGAAAAAAGTTACAGTACATTTCACAAAAGAGGTAAAAATAGTTTTCCTGAAAACAAGAATCCAAATACCCAATTTTTATATACGGATTCAATCTAACTATAGATTTTAAATGAAAATAAATAAATAAAGAGCAATGTAGAACTTGCAAAGACCAGTAGCCACAAAATTCATTAAGTCTTTTGAATAATGAATTCCAAAACACGAAATACAAATAGTCCCAATTTTTAAACCCACTTTCCTGAGATCTAAACCCAAATTTCTTTTTTTCTTTCAAACGATCTTTATTTCCAAATTCTCTTCATAGTAAACACAACTAATTGATTTTTTTTTAACATGTAGGGGTAATAATCACATTCCTTACCTTTTTCGTTTTTCGGAAAAAAAATATTAATAGAAGCTGTATGCATGAGGTACCAATCCAAAATCTTCAATCCAGATAAATTAAACTACCCTTTTCAATTTCGTTTCCCAAAAGTCAGAAGTATTTCCCAAAATTTCTCCTTTTAAGAACAAAATGATTTTCCCAATTTCTTCCTCTCAAACTCCCAAAAACCAGAAAACCAGAGAAAAGCCAAAAAAAATGTAGAGCCAATATTCATGGCTAACTCCCTGCTTTCAAAAAGAAAGCAACCAAAATAAAAATACCTTTTTTTCAAATGTAACTCCCATCATGCTAGATTCCCCAATATTTAAAACCATTAATTTCTTTATTTTAGTAACCCCCACATGCACATGCAAGAAATTAATTAAAATAAATAATAATTATTTACTTTTAGATTTAATATTTTTTTTTAAAAACAATAAGTGATAATATTATTTTGTAGATTAGTACATTAGTAAGGGAATACTTAATTAAATGTTTATAATAAATCAAATGAGACAACTATAATGAATTGTTAATTAACTAATCTTTAAATAAATAGTTGTTATTTTTAATTCCCTTATAAATACTCTTTTCGAAATAATTAAGTAATTTAAATATTTTAAATTTAAGTACCACGATCACAATTTTTCAATTAATTAAACAACCATGTCCCAAATACCAAGAGAGATAAAATACTAATCACTCCACAAAATTATTATACAATAAAAAGGAGTAACAAATTACAACAATCTCAAAACATGGTGAGCAAACAGAGGGTGACGACTGACAAGACTTGATGAACAAAGAATTAGGGTGTCTGACAAGGGTATGACTGATATCTCCATTGTCCACTTTACCATTTGGCTAGAGAGCACACTCAGACCTGAAGATTTAGGTGGAGTCAATGCTCGGTACCTGCAGTTGCATTAACAAATTGTCGAACATGTACATATATAAACCATATAATATCATACCGTGAATAGGGAATGGAAGTGACATAGCTTGCCCGTAAAGAGAAGTGTGATGCTTTTCCCTTTCACCCAAGCACATCAAGTCAGTATACATCGTTAAATGTAAAGAAACTTATAAATAATCTATCCCAGTAATGAACTATTGTATATTAATAGCATCTAATAATCACATCATAAACTACATCATATGATTCCATCGAAGACATTGACATACAATTATCAATCACAATCACATAACAACATTGGAGATAATAAGCAATGTAAGATCAAGGCATATATACATCTAAGAGAATCAAGATGAAATTTTAACATTACAAAATATCCCATCTATAATCATCTAACACACACGCAGAGCGAAGATACATCATATAACATCATTATTCTAACCATCCACATAACATGAAATATCATAGTCACATATAAATCCAAGAAGCATAGTCAAGCATCACAATCAAATCCAAAATCAACCAACACCAAAAAGGGTCGAAGCCACACACAAAAGGCTCATAAATATAAGGTCTACCAATTCAAAAGAGAGGAGCACTATAGATGATGTCATCCCTACCTAGGTGTAGAGGATATTTCCTATGCAAGCCTCACATGAGGTGTAGTCACCATGTTGGATTTGTACTTGCCACTTTACACTTAGTCAATGTCCAATCACCCTTCATAGACAATGTTTAGTTAATAGGCCACCATATGCCTAGTCAACCTGCAATAATCAACACCCAATTAGCTTGTTTCATGCTAACAACAACATGATGTTGATATTTCAAAGTTTGGTCCCCTATAGTTGTCTTATTTTATTTTTTCCCTCAACTTCGAGAGGTTGTTTCTTAGTCACGTGGAGGCCTTTTTGAGTGAAAATTTTTTCTTTATGTATTTTTTCATGGTCCATCCATTGGTCTAACTATTTTTTTAAAAATGGTGTATCGATTTCTTCCTATTTTCTATTTCTTAGAGGACACCATACACAATCCTATTTTTAGGAACTTTGAAAGGTTCATTTGGGCTCATAGGAGCACCTTTTTGGGTGTCATTTTTTTGAACCTACATGATTTTTTGAGCTCTACGTAGTGGTGATGTTATTTTTTCATAACAATATTCTATAATATCATATTTTGAATGTCTCTTTTGAGGACTTGTACATCTTTTCAAATTTTTAAATGCCTAAAATAAGTTCCACATCTCTATATACTTTTAGGGGGTTCATGTTTATATCATAATTTTCATTTTTAGTTTTTGTCATCTTGCTGAGGTTGGAAAGATAACTTACAACTTTTCTTCATTGTCCACTTGATGACAAAAAGGCAAATAAGAACTCGACTCCCAATATATAATTATGCAAAAGCACTCATATAAAATGCCAAAAAACTGAATGTGTGTTTCTTAGGGCGGAAATAATATATCTAAAGTCGTGTTTCATTTCTACACACATCATTGTGCCCAATTTTAGTTAAATAGATATCATCACTTCCTCATAAACATTAAGGGGGGAACCATGACATTGGTTATGTTAATTCATTCCATTTTTAGTGAAACAACGAAGGAACCTCATGGAGCCTTATGAACTTCACAAATTTGCAGGGGTGTATATAGGTATACTCTCTTTTATTTCTCATATGGGGATCATTTCAATGGACCATTTTGTGAGATTCTTGTATCTATGTTTAAAACTGAGAATTTCTATGTAGTGTACTATAGGTCACTCATGCTTTGTTGATCATGTTTTGTGATCATAGTTCTATCTCTTGATCTACACCTTTGGAGATCCATCAATTCTACCATACATTGTTCCAATTTTTTATAGAGTTTACAAATTTTGACATGATTTAAGAGTTCTTCGTCAGCATGTTCAACTTCACAAGAGGTCTTATCCTTCTATTCCTCTCTTTTAGAGGGGAGTTTTCTTCTCATAAGGTTTTATCCTTTTCTATATTTATGAGATATCTTCACTTGTACATGAGTATTTTACTAAGCCATTTTGTTAAGACTCATCTTTTCTATGATTATCTTACTCCCTAAGTGTTACTTAAGGGAGGGTGTTACTATGAAAAGTGATTTTATCTAACTAGTTTTGTTTTATCCTACTTAGTTGAGTCCTATTCAAACTACACTTAAGTTCACTTAAAGTTTAGATAGAATTTTTTCTCACCTCATTTAGACTCACCAAGTGCCCCAACACTTGTCCATAAAATTCTAACACTTGTTGCATACTTGGAGGGGTAGTAAGAGTTTCAATTCTACCTTCTCACTATTCTTATTTGCCTTTAAAAACCAGGCTCTTTTGTATGTATTTTGAACTAATTGTTTATGATATTTCTCATTTTGAATACTACTTGTTTGTGGAGGGTTTTTAGTTTTGCAAGTGATCTTGGTTATTTCATCATCCACTACTTCCAATGAGCTACATGAAATGAAAAATATACTACAACACTTTTGCAATGATCCAGTGGATTTAAATAGGAATCAAGAGAAAAACAATAATCCATGCCAACTATCAATCAAGCTTATTAGCCAAATAAGAAACCCTATCAAGGGAATTTCCAATGGAAGAACCAACTAAGCTATAAAATTTATTGAAAAACATTAATTTAAACATGGAAAGTGAAGAACACAAATGGACACTGAGAGGGGGATGAATTAGTGTATTTTAAAAACTTTTTAGCTATGTGTGCTAATACTACTACTACAAATTAATTGAAAACACATACACACAAGAGCACATCACATAACACCAGATGCATGAGGAAAACCCAATGTGGGAAAAACCTCGGTGAGAATAGTTGTTGGAGCCTACTACTCCAATCCAGCCTCACAATGAACAATAGATTGCAATGTTTAGGGTACCAACCCAAGGAGCACCAACCCCTGATTTTATGAGAACCTACTCAAAGGAGCACCTAACCTTGCTCTGAGCACCCACTCAGAGATTTACAGTGATTGTTCAATTTTACAATGCAATGAAAAAGCCTTGTTACCAATGAGTTTTGTAACAATTACAAATTTCTCACAACATGAGATTGACTTTCTCCGCCTACTGTAGTTATTCCTCTATTTCTTTCTTCCCTCTCTATCTGATTCTTCTTTCTGCCTTAGTTTCATGTAACTCAAATTACTCTTCTCTTAATCTTCTTCAACTATACTTTCCCTCTCTACTCTTTTTTTGCAACAACTCACACTCTTACTCTCTCTGCCTGATTCTTATACTCTTCATGATAGTGACAAACCTTCACCTCACTTCACACTACTCCATACATCTCTTACAGAATTGTCTTCCTTTTTACCTTTGTCACTGTCTCAACAACCATACCTGTAAAATTGTCAAATTGTATTTACAACTACTGCTTGATTCGATTGACTCTGTACACATCGGATTTTCTTCTACAACAATCTTGAATATTTTATTCAAGTTGGTTGTCTTGGAGGTCTAAAACACAAGAGATTTTATTCTCTATCCTAAATAAGATCTCAGATCAGCTACCTAAATTAAATGCATTATGTATGTCTTCATATCAATCTCTATACTTGGATTACTAAGTTTAGTAATCTTCCTCTACCCAAAACCATATGCAATCCTTCCTCGAGCCGCACATCCTACTTGCAACTTGGTCACCATTAATGCATTCTCCATCCTCTCTAAAAAGTTTGACAGCTACCACACTGAAATCCACCGTCACCAACTTCAACGTATCAGATATCTTCTTCGAATGGCTAGGGTGTCATATGTTTCCATTTCCTTTGTCTAGATCATTTGATCAAAGTCGGTTTTCCACCATGTAGATTAGTTTGTCTATCGACATGCAGACATTTTATTATTTAGTTTCCAAGTCACTTGGTCAATCTTGGTCAATAATCCACATGTACCTCTGAGTCTATCGGCTTGCAAACATGGCCACAAAGTTGATCATAACCTTAAATTCTGTCGGCAAAATACCCTTTCATCTTTTTGATAAGTGTCTTCTGATTTGCTTCATACATGCCACATCATCGGGTCAAATGTGGTCATCACATAGGTGGACTATCGGGCTTCTCAGATCCTTTGAAATTTATGCATGCTATCCCTATGTGGGATAAGTTTCTATTATTTTCAAGAAGCCTTCCTCTTTCTTTATTAGCACGTACCTCATTTACACGGTCTCACAACTCATGCGGGATAAGATTTCTCCCTTTTGTCTTTGCTTGTCCTTGTCCCACACTATATCCCTTAACATTGTTTCTCCTCATGGGATAAGATTTGTCTTCCCTTGGCAATCATCTTCTTGTCCAGCAACCCTTTCCTTGTCCTCATGGAGACATGCAGGATAAGGAAACATTTCCTTTCCTTTAAACTATTCTCCTTCAAAAGTCTTATTTCTATCGTGAACCCTCGCGGGATAAGGAATTCCTTTGTATGCTTCCCTTTACTTTAGTTTTCCCATGCATTCCTTGTGTAGCCTCTTAGCCTACGTGGGATAAGGTTTCTTCAAGGTACGCTTTCACTTGTTATCTCGTACAACGTTTAATGTGCATCTTATCCTGTGCGAGATAAGGGAATATGAAAACATCCCTTTAGCATCTTGTCCCGCATGAGTTTTATTAGTCAATTTTAACACTACGGGATAAGAGGGAACAACTCCCCACTTTGACCACTTCTGACTTTCTTATCCTAGAAAACCATCATTGATCACTTTTGACAATGCGGGATAAGAGGGACCACCTCGTTTATTGAACATGTGTTATCCCACATGGTCTCTTACCTACTCATGAACATAAAATGGATCCCACGAGAACACGTGATCCAAATAACTACTGCCTTGTGGAAAATGACTCAATGACTGTTGCCGACATGACGAACATGTGAAGACGTTGGAACTTATCGAAAATACGACCATGAATCTAGTCAAAAACTCTGCACAACATAACCCGTGTGTTATGCATGATTTCTCTCTGCTTCTCAGTGACCTGCAACCTCTAGACATCCCTTGACATCTACCTACTTCTCTGCAACCATTTGACATCCTTTTGACATCAATGACAAAAATGCCAACAATCTCCCCCTTTGGCATTGATGTCAACACTCTTGTAGAATCATTCACATACCATTTCTCCCCACACTTAATCCTTTCTCCCTCTTTGACAACAATGACAAAGGGTGTTGCAACCAACTATCAACTGTGCATAAACTTCCTCTATGATTTTCTATAGCAATGAATGGAAATTCCAATTTCAATCATGACACATCTGCAATACATTAGAAATATCCTTCAGAACTTCTTGACCTCGGCTGGCTGTAAGCTAGATGAACCATTATTACAATATAAAAAGCAATGCCATTACTGCTTACAAAAATTCAAAAACTCCCCCTAAGACTGTACATGAGGTTCAAGGCAATAAGTGTAGAAACAGGATGCTCCCCCTGAACCATAGATCTTAACTCAATGCTTTAATTGTAGAGGGAGGGTGAGAGAACACCCAATTTTTGTCTCAAGTACTCAAAGCTATCCTTGGGCAGTGGCTTAGTAAAGATGTAATCTATTTGCTCACCAGTACAAACATATTCAACTTTCACTTCTTTCTCTGCAACCTTTTCCCTAGGAAAATGATATTTGATTGCAATGTGTTTTGTCCTAGAATGAATGGTAGGGTTCTTTGATATATTGATGGCACTTGATTTGTCACGCATGATGGGAATAGGATCCAAAAACTCTACTTGAATGTCCTTGAGAATTTTCTTCATCCATAAAACTTGAAAACAACATGTGGCAGCTACAATATACTTAGCTTCAGCAATCGATAGTGAAATGGACTCTTGTTTCTTGCTATGCCATGACACTAACCTATCTCAAAGGAAGAAAGCTCCACCGCTGGTTCTCTTCGTATCATTTGCACATCTTGCCCAATCAACATCAACATAGGATTGCAAAGTGAAATCTCCTTTCTTTGGATATCATAAGCCATAAGTGAGTGTCCCCTGCAAATAATTGAATATCCTTCTCACTGCATTAACATGAGATTGCTTCCAGGGGCTGCTTGAAATCTAGCTACCAAGCACATGACTTGAACTATATCAAGCCTTGATGCTATAAGGTACAATAGGCTTCCAATCATGGATCTATACAAGGTTTGATCAACATTAGGTGACTCATCATCTTTTCTCAACTTGCATCCTATCACCATGGGAGTACTAACCAGTTTGTTGTCCTCCATTTGAAATTTCTTCAACATGTCTTTAGCATACTTGGTTTGAGAGATAAGCATGCCTTTGTTCTGTTGTGATATTTGAAAACCAAGAAAATATGTCAATTCTCCAAGCATGGACATTTCAAACTCTGACTGCATCTGATCAACAAATTATTTGCATAGAACATCTTTGTTACCTCCAAAGATGATTCCATCTACATATACCACTAGTATGATCATGTGGTCTCCATCTACCTTGATATACAAATTTCTATCAACATTTCCTTTTCTGAAACCTTACTGATGTAGATACCTATCCAACCTAGAATACCATGCTCTAGGTGCCTAATTTAGACCATATAATACTTTCATCAATATGCAAACAAAGTTGTCATCTTCATGTAGCTGAAAGCCTTCAGGTTTCTCTATGTACACTTCTTCTTCTAGATTGTCATTCAAGAATGCAGATTTGACATCCATTTGATACACTTTGTAGCCTTTATATACTGAGAATGCCAAGAATATTCTGATTGCTTCAAGTCTTGCAACTGGTGCAAAGGTTTATTCAAAATCTATGCCCTCTACCTAAGCATATCCCTTACATACTAACCTTTCCTTGTTCCTTATTACCCCGCCTTCTTCATTCATCTTGTTTGTATATACCCATTTAGTCCCAACGACATTCTTGTCTGCAGGACTAGGAACCAATTCCCATGTTTTGTTCTTTTCTATTTGCTACAACTCTTCTTCCATTGCCTTCACCCATTCTTCACTCTTGCTGGCTTCATCAAATATCATGGGTTCCATCTTAGTCATAAGACAAATTTAGTTGCTCAGTATTCCTATCTCTCCTTGTAGTATGCACACCATCATTTTTGTTTCCAATGATTTGATCCTCGAGGTGATTCTTTTGCACATAGTTGTTTGGGGCTTTTCTAGGTGTTTCTTCTTCATGTTCACTCTTAGATTGATCTTCATCTTCAACATATGGTTCTTCAATCTGAGTAATTGATTTTTTCCTTCCTTTATGTATATCTTCATCTACTTTGACATGTACACTCTCAATAACCTTCTTTAGTCTTTTGGTGAAACACTTGTAGGCCTTGTTGTGAGTAGAGTAGACTAAAAAGATACCTTCATCACTTCTTGACTCAAAGATACCTAATCCATCTTCATCTATTTTGATGAAGCACTTGCTACCAAACACTTTGAAATACTTAACTGATGGTTTCCTATCATACCATAACTCATAAGGTGTCATTCTATTGTTCACTCGAAGTTGCACTCAGTATAGTGTATACACAGTAGTGTGAACTGCCTCTTTCCAATAAACATTAGGTATATTAGCTTCACTCAACAATGTCCTTGCCATCTCCTTGAATTTTATGTTCTTCCTTTCCACAACACCATTTTGTTGTGGTATTCTAGGAGCTGAATATTGTCTTCTAATTCCATGTCTTTCACAACAATCTTCAAACTCATTTGATGTGAACTCACCTCCATGGTCTAATCATAAACATTTCAGCTTGTAACCACTCTCCTTCTCAACCATTTTCTTGAAGACCTTGAATCTCTCAAATGCTTGTGATTTTTCTTGCAAGAAGGTTACCCATGTCATCCTTGAAAAATCATCTATGAGAAACATGAAGTATATTTCTCCATTTAGGGCTCTTGTTCTTGTAGGCCCACACAAGTTTGTATTCACAAGCTCTAATGGCCTTGTAGTTGAGTACTCTTTAGTTTTGAAGCTTAATTCAGTTTGCTTCCCTCTTTGACATTCATCACAGAAGGTGCTTGTTGGTTTGATAATCTGAAGTATGTGGCTAACATACCCTCTCTTTCTCACTTTAACAATATTATCAAAATTAATGTGACCTAGTCTTCTATGTCATAGCCAGCTCTCATCAACTTGTCCTATCATACTTTTAAACTCAAAACATTCCTTAAGATAAGATTATATACATTCCTATCTATTCTTTTTCCTTTAGCAACAAGCTGACCATTGCTCTCTTTTCTAATTTCACAACCCTTGGAATTGAATGTGAACTTATATCCTTTGTCACACATTTGACTCACACTTAGCAGATTGTGTTTCAGACCTTCCACATAATATACATCATGAGCTTTTAGCTTTCCATCCATGTTTGGATTACCTCTTCCCTTGATCTTGATTGATGTGTTGTCTCCAAACCTCATAGACCCACTATTCCAATCTTCCAATTTGATGAATTTATTCATATCACTAGTCATGTGGTTGGAACATCCATAGTCAACTATCCACAAGTTTTTCCTTTCACCATGTAAGGTAGTTTGAACAATCAAACCTGATTCAGCCTTATCTTTATTCTTTTCTGCCCAAACTTGTTTGGTTTCCTTCTTCTTTTTTGCTATCCCAATCTGTTATGACTTTGCATTAGGTTTAGTCATTGACACTGGCTTCTTTTTCTTAGTTGTCCTAAGCTTACAATATTTTGCAATGTGGCCCAAGTTTTGACAATGATAGCATTTTATATTTACATTGAATGATGAGTTTGAAAATCTATTATGGGACTGAGATACAGTTCGCCTACATTCATAACTCCTATGACCATACTCATTAAAATGATAACAAACAACATTCATATCCCTAAGAGCAGAAAAATGATTTCTAGTTTCAAAACTAGGAGGAGACCTATGCATAAGTCTACATTATGCAATTATATGACCATAAGTATTTCATTTATAACAGTAGCCATGGAACTGAGGTACATACCAATCATTATTGAGGTTCTTTCTCATTTGCCTCCTTGGAGAAACATAGTTCGGTCTTCTTGAGTTCACCCTTTGTGTATCCTTGACCTTTGTGAAGCCTCTATTATCAATATTGGCTTTTCTTTTAGGATCAACATGCTGGTTCCTTGATTGATTCTTTGTAGCAACAACATAAGTCTTCTTCTTATTGGGCTTGCTAACTATGAAGGTTTGTTTGACTTCACTTTCACTTGAAGATGTGAAGAGTATCTCCTTATCTAATGAGCCTTTACTATTAGAACATTGTCCATTTTCAAATCCAGCTCCATTGATGTCCTTGTTGTGCTTCTACTTACTCAACATTTTGTCTAATGCTTCAGTGTTTCCATCATACTTAATCCTCATGTTTATTTCATCTTTCTTCTTTTCAATTTCTTCTCTGAGACACAATCTCTTCCTCCAACTTTTGATGCTCTTTATCCTTTCTTTCTAAATTTGACTTCATTACTTCATACACCCTCTTTGCTTCTTCCAACTTAATCTTCAAATCAGAAATTGTTTTCTTTGATTCCTCAAGAGATTTGTTTAATAGCTCTTGTTCTTCAACAACAACATTCTTGTATTTTTTATATTCTTTTCTTACTTTTCTAAGTTCTTCTAGTGCACTTACAAGTTCACTTTCAAGGTCTACTTCAGCTTCTATTTCCTCTTCTTCATCATCAATAATGTGTTCATCAGATAACTCTCCTTGTGCCATAAAAAGATTAACTTCTATTTCACCTTCACTACAACAATCTTCAGTGATACTTTCTTCATCACAGGCATCATCTTCAAAAGTGTAAAGACTACTCTTATTCTTAAAACTTCTCCGTGACTTATAAGAATTCTTCATCTTTTCTTTACCAAAAGACTTCATGGTTTTCTTTCCATCTTCATCCTTTTCTCCATAAGGGAATTTAGATGCAAAATGTTCGATCTTTCCACAGTTGAAACATTTTAAAGGCAACTTACCTTTGTACTTTCCTGAGCCTCTTTTGAGTTTCCTAACAAAATTTTATGTAGCAGCATCAAAATCATTTTCATCCTCATTTGTGGCTTGTTGGTTTCCTTTCTATGTGGTGTTGAAGGCAACTTCTCTCTTTGAAGGTTCAACACTTATTTTTCTCATCTCACAGGCAGGCAAAGAACCAAGCAATTCATCCATAAAGAAAGTCTTTAAGTCTTTAACTTCTTCAATAGCTGAGACTTTTGTATCATACTTTGAGGTTAATGATCTCAAAACCTTTTTGACAGTAACTTCATCCTTGACTTCTTCTCTGAGTCCTCTTGTAGCACTTACAATCTCATCCACTCTTTGCAAATAATCATCTATCTTCTCTTCTTCTTTCATTTTCAAGTTTTCAAACCGAGTTCTTAGATTTTGCAGTTTGGCTTCCTTCATTTTGACATCTCTTTCATATATTTTTTGCAACTTGTCCCAAGTTTCTTTTGCTGATGTGCAATGAATGAATTTGACAAACTTTGTATTTGACAGATCACTTAAGATTGTATTCTTAGCTTTAGCATTATTCTCATATTCCCTTTTAGCATCAGAGTTAGTAGGAGGAACTTGAGGAACAATATATCCATTTTTTACTGACATCCAGACATCAAATCCTAAAGGGGATAGGTAGGTTTCCATTTTTCTACTCCAGAATGCATAGTTAGTGCCATCAAAGATAGGTGCTTTAGAGGAGGATTCATTTCTAACCATTGTGTTTAGAAAGCAGGATCTACCCAAGCTAGAGAAAGCTTTTACTAAAAGGGAACCTAGGCTCTAATACCAATTGAAGAACACAAATGGACACTAAGAGGGGTGAACCAGTGTATTTTCAAACCTTTTTAACTATGTGTGCTGATACTACTACTAGAAATTAATTGAAAACACATACACACAAGAGCACATTACATAACACCAGATGTATGAGGAAACCCCAATGTGGGAAAAACCTCGGTGAGAATAACTGTTGGATTCTACTACTCCAATCCAGCCTCACAATGAACAACAAATTATAATATTTAGGGCACCAACCCAAGGAGAACCAACCCCTCAAATTTAGGCCACCAACCCAAGGAGCACCAACCTCTGATTTTATGAGCACCTACTCAAAGGAGCACCTACCCCTTCTCTGAGCACCCACTTAGAGATTTGTAGTGATTGTTCAATTGGACAATGCCGTGATAAACCCTTGTTACAAATGAGTTTTGTAACACTTTCAAATTTCTCATAACACAAGATTGACTTTCTCTTCCTGCTGTAGTTATTCCTTTGTTTCTTTCTTCTCCCTCTATCTTATTCTTATTCTTTATGCCTCGGCTTCACCTATCTCAGACTACTTTTCTCTTAATCTTCTTCAACTATACTTGCCCTCTCTACTCTGTTTCTGCAACAACTCACACTCTTACTCTCTTTGTCTGATTCTTCTACTCTTCACGACAACGACACACCTTCATCTCACTTCACACTAATCCATACATCTCTTATAGAGTTGTCTTCCTTTTTACCTTTGTCACTATCTCAATAGCCACACCTGTAAAACTATCGAATCATATTTATAGCTACTTCTTGATTGGACTGACTCTGTACACATCATATTTTCTTCTACTGCAATCTTGAATATTTTATTCAAGTTAGTTATCTTGGAGGTGTGCAACACAAGAGATTTTATTCTATGTCCTAAATATCTTAGGTCAACTGCTTGAATTAAATGCATTATGTCTATCTTCAGATCAATCTATGTACTTGGAGTACAAAGTTTAGTAATCTTCCTCTCGCCAAAATGATATGCAATCCTTCCTTGAGCCGCATAGCCTACCTGCAACTCGGTCACCATTAATGCATTCTCCATCCTCTTTGAAAAGTTTGACAACTACCACACTGATATCCACCATCATTGACTTCAGCATATCAGGAATCTTCTTCGAATGACCAGGGTGTCATATGTTTCCATTTCCTTTGTCCAAATCATTTGATCAAAGTCAGTTTGCCACAGTGTAGATCAGTTTACCTATCGACATTCAAACATTTTCTTATTCAATGTCCAAGTCACTTGGTCAATCTTGGTCAATCATCCATGTGGACCTCTGAGTCTATTGTCTTGCAGACATGGCCACAAAGTTGATCACAACCTTCAATTTTATCGAAAAATACCCTTTCATCCTTCCGACACGTGTCTTTTGATTTGCTCCATATATGCCACGTCGTCGGGTCAGACATGGTCATTGCCTAGGTGGACTATTGGGCTTCTGAAATCCTTTGAAATTTATGCATGTTATCCCTATGCGGGATAACCTTATGTTATTTTCAAGAAATCTTCCTTTTTCTTTGTTAGCCCGCACCTCATTTATATGGTCTCTCAACTCACGCGGGATAATATTTATCCCTTTTGTATTTGCTTGTCCTTGTCCTGCATTATATCCCTTAACATTGTTTCTCCTCATAGGACAAGATTTGTCTTCCCTTCGCAAGCATCTTCTTTTCTCGCAGCCCTTTCCTTGTCCTCATGGAGATGCACAGGACAAGGAAACTTTTCCTTTATTTTAACTCTTCTCCTGCAACAATCTTATTTCTGTCGTGAACCCTTGTGGGATATTAATTCCTTTGTGTCCTTCGCTTTACTTTAGTTGTCCCGCGTGTTCCTTGTGTAGCCTCTCAACCTATGCGAGATAAGGTTTTCTTCAAGGTACGCTTTCACTTTTTAGTTCACGCAACATTTAATGTGCATCTTAGCCTGTGCGGGATAAGAGAATCTGCAAGCATCCCTTTAGCATCTTGTCCCGCGTGACTTTTGTTAGTCACTTTTGACACCGTGGGATAAGAGGGAACAACTCCCCGCTTTGACCACTTCTGACTTCTTTTTATCCCGGACAACCATCATTGATCACTTTTGACAACGCGGTATAAGAGGGACCAATTTTCTTAACAAACTTTTGATACCGCGGGATAAGAGGGACCGCTTTGTTTATTTAACATATGTTATCCCACATGGTCTCTTCCCAGCTCATGAACATGACATGGAGATAAATAACTACTGCCACATGGAAAATGACTCGGTGATTGTTGTCGACATGACCGGTGTGTGAAGACGTTGGAACTTGTCGAAAACATAACCATGAATTTGGTCGAAGCCTCTACACAGCATAACCTGCATCTTATGTATGATTACTCTCTGCTTCTCAGTGACCTGCAACCTCTAGACATCCCTTGACATCTACCTGCTTCTCTGCAACCATTTGACATCCTTTTGACATCAATGACAAAAATGCCAACAAAAAGAATATCAAAAGATCGTATTCTAGCAAATAACACTTCGGCTCAAAAAAAAAAATAGTTTTTTCATGTAATCAGCTCCACAATCACAATTCATATCAAAATGGGGCCTTCAACCATACTCTAGTGGTTCAAGGCACAATATTACCAAAACAACAAGTGATATTTAGTCTTGAGGAGTGCTAAGGTAGGAGTAGGTACAAATTGAGCCAATTATAATTAATAGAAAAGACAATGTATCCCATGATGTTGATCATTAAACATTTATTTTGTTTGATGAGGTTGATGAAGAGTGCCAACCTAGTAATGTAAAATATGTTCTTTATAGGTATTGCAAAAATAGGAACAAGGAGTGTGTATGCACAACAAATTTTTTAGATAAATTATCTCATACATCTAATTGTTTAAAGCATATACTGTATCTTTAATAAAGTTTTCATTAAGTTAATATGAGCCCTATCATGTAGAAAAGTAAGGAGGAGCTTGATTAAACCCTTTTTTAGGATACACTAGAGGACTTTTTCTTAGAATTTGATATCAAGAAAACATCTCCAGCTAAATCAAAGAATCATGGGTAGCATGAACATGAGGAGGACGTTAACATTTTTAAATGTTTCATAGGTATCATACCATTTGGCCAACAAGATGATAAAGAAGAAAAACACACATGTGAGTTTAGAACTAGTTGTTTGAAATTTTCACTTTCACGAGGATATCCTATTAGACATCTAGCCTAGTTGGAGATAAAATTGAGACACCATGAGTTGCTCTTAATCCTAAGAATGAGATTCAACATCAAGAGAGGAATAATTTGTTGGTATTGGATTGTCATTGATGTCAATGTTGTGAAATTTGAGTGCCACAAAGATGAGAAGGCATTTAGTAGACATATTGGAATGGGCAATAATGTTCAAACAAAGAAGAATCACAAAAAGAGGATCAAGGCAATCAGGTTGGCAGAATAGATAGATCGAGTGCTTAATTGGACAACCTTGTGCATGTAATGGTTTTAACCATTTATCCCACATTGGCTGTATGATGGTGATATTGAGTATTTATATAGTTTGGTGAATGTAGTTTATGTGAGGAATAGTTCACATGCTTTTGCCATTCAATTTGGAGCATGTGTCAAGCTGACATTAACTTCCAGATGCAAGATTGCAACCATTATAATAGACCATTGGAGGAAGTCATGATGCCGCAATGGACCACTAGGCACAACATCATAGTGGTTAGCATTCACCACCAGAGGGAGTTTTGAAGATGCGATGGGCCGTTAGGTCCAAGTTCGAAATTGACAGGATAGACTTCTAGGGAGAGCTAAAACCTTGAGATCTAACCATAAAACCATAAATGGTAAGAGAAGCTTCTATGCCGCAATTTCGCGGCTTGGAGATAACCATGTAAGGATTAGCTTGCAAAGTGGCAAGAGACTGCCACGTGTCTAGGGAGTGAAGAAAGCGCAACCTCACAAGGCTTGGTGATGTTGGAATTTGTCAAGGTTCAAAGATGCGAAAAAACACCATGTGTCCAAGAAGATGCATTCGAAGTCTGATTGGACTGTTGACAAAGATGACTGGAAGATGTGTTAAACATGAAGCCCACTTGTTGAAGAGATATTTTTTTGATTTGTCAAGCTTTTGGTGATGTATCTTGGTACTACGCAAAGTATATATATATATTTGTTGTTGTATTACACCACGAGATGTAGAATTTAATGAGCATGAGCTTGGTACTACACAACACACACACACACACACATATATACATTTATACATACATATATATATACATATATACATACACATACATATACATACATACATACATACATACATACATACATACATACATATATATATATACATATACATACATATATATATATATATACATATACATACATATATATATATATATATGCATGTATATGTATATGTATATATACATATACATACATATACATATATACATATATACATATATATACATACATGCATGTATGTACATACATACATACATGTATATGTATATGTGTATATATATATATACATATACATATGTATGTATGTATGTATGTATGTATATGTATATGTATGTATATGTATATATACATATACATATACATGCATATATATATGTATGTATGTATGTATGTATGTATGTATGTATATATACATATACATAGATATATACATATGTATATACATACATACATACATATATATATATATATATATATATATACAGATATATACATATATATATACATACATACATATATACATATACATATATACATACATATACACACACACACATATATATGCATATTCATATAGATATATAGAGAGATATATGTATATATGTGTGTGTATATATGTATATATATGTATATACATATATATGTATATATGTACATATATATATATACATATATGTATATATGTATATATGTATATATATACATATATGTATATATATATACATATAGATATATACATATATACATATACATATACATATACATATACATATACATATGTACATATATACATTTATATGTATATATTTTTGGAAACCAATAACACTGAGAGGGGGGATGAATCAGTGTTATACTGGAATGATAATTTTTAGCCTTATTAAAACATGCATACACCAACTGGTATACCGGTACATACAGAATTGAAAAAAGTAAAGCAACCAATAAGACAATTACATAAATGAGAACCATAACACATAAATTTATATGTGGAAAATATCAAAGAGGAAAAACCACGATGGGATTTGTGACCCACAATATCAATCCACTAGCCATATGAAGATATATTAGAAAATATGAGGGGCTTGCACTTGCAAGAAGGCTTACAACCTAGAGAACATTGTTCAATCACAAAAGGAGCCTCACTGACTACATAAAATTCCATACTACAATCCAAATAAG